>NC_142149.1:18590588-18749706 GCF_024610735.1 Ursus americanus
GGTTTGTTTAGGCTTTTGGGACTTACGCCAAGGGTGCTGCAGAGTTTAGCTGGGGAACACTGAGGTCAGATACACACTTTGTCCAGGTGACCTTGGGGGCACTGTGGAAGCTGGGGCGTAAAGGGGTGAGGCTGGAGGCAGAAGGACCAGAGGCTGATAGGGCAGCCGGGATGGAGGGAAGGGCAGGCTTTAGGGACATTTGCAATCCCAATTAGTATACCCATGGTGGCTGGCAGATGGGAGTTCAACAGTCAGACATGGGTGGGCAAGGGGAGACCTAACTTCCTAGAAATTCCAAAGCAAAACCTCACGCCATAATGTCCAGAGGACAGAAAGCATCTAGGCCCGAGGCTGCTTCATACAGGCAGCCAGGGACCCAGGGGAAGGGAATCTCAGTGGCCTGGCCCTGACCTGTCTTGGAACCCAGGGTTTCCAGTAAGACACTTGCCCGGGGCACGAAATTTAAGGCTCAAAACTCAGAAATCAAGATAGATAATATTTTAATGCAGTACTTTCTAAACCAAAATTCACGCAAAAATTTATGATAAAAAATATGAAAATTTTAAATAGAGATCCAGCCCTGCATCCAATCTTCTGCCTCATTCACCTCACCCTAATCCCAATTCTGGTTCCAAAAAAAATTTAACTTTATAAAACAGGCAGCCAGGGGTGCCTGGCTGGCTCGGCCAGTAGAGCTTCCAACACTCAATCTTGGGGTCACAAGTTTGAGCCCCACACTGGGTGTAGAGCTTACTTTCAAAAAACAAATCAATAAATATTTTTTAAAAATAAAAAATAAAGAACAGGGAGCCAGCCTGATTTTTTTTTTTTTAAATATTGTGTTAACATTTTATTACTCCTGATGACTGAGTTTTTTGGTTCCCCATTGCATTTTGGGGTTTGTGTGTGTGTGTTTTAGATTTTTATTTATGTATTTATTTGACAGAGAGAGAGAGGCAGCGAGAGAGGGAACGCAAGCAGGGGGAGTGGGAGAGGAAGAAGCAGGCTCCCAGAGGAGCAGGGAGCCCAATGCGGGGCTTGATCCCAGGACCCTGGGATCACACCCTGAGCCGAAGGCAGACGCTTAACGACTGAGCTACCCAGGTGCCCCACCTCATCGCATTTTGAGCCGGTGACAAGTGTCTTGCTCCCCTCTCCCTAGACCTGGGGTTGCCAAAGAGGGCCCCTTCCTGGAATACAAGGCCCAGTGAGGAGCCCTCCAGCCCGCAGAGAACAACATGCCCGCTTGAATTATGCTTGAGAGCTGTCTGAGCTCGTGTGCGCCGAGGGCTCCGTGCTGACCAGCAACTCCGGACCCACAGGTCTTAAAGAACCTGGCACCCTGTTGCTTGGAAAATCTGATGCTGCCATGCACCTGGGAAGGGTTGTGCAAACTGTCTTTTGTTTTGGGGTTTTTTTTTTTTAAGATTTTATTTGTTTGAGAAAGAGAGGGGGTGAGAGAGAGACCATGAGTTGGGGGGAAAGGCAAAAGGAGAGGGAGAAGCAGACCCCCCACTGCGCAGGGAGCCTGCTGACAGGGGGCTCAATCCCAGGACCCGGAGATCATGACCAGAGCCGAAAGCAGACGCCTAAGCGACTAAGCCACCCAGACGCCCACCACTGCAGTTTATATGCACAGATTTGAAAGAACTAGGCCCAAAACAGAGACTAAAATCATTCATTAGTGTGTTCATTCATTCATTCATTCATAGGCATCCACTGAATAGCTCTATGCCAGCGGCTGCCAGGCGTTGTTTGCATAGACGTGACCCCTGGCCTCACGATCCTTACAGCCTGATGGTCAGGCAGACGTAGAAAAAGGACTGCAATACAGAGCGAGGTGTGCTCTTTAGAGACAAAGGGATACAGGAATTTATAGAGCGCGGGTCGGGGGGAGGGTGTTGCGGAGCAGGACCTTGAATTCCGTTCCAGTAGAATTGTGCCAGACGGACTAGCCCTTTTCAGGCAAGGACCTTGTCTTAGTCCATTCAGACCACTAGAACCAAAAGACCGGGGACTGGAGGGCCAGAGATGCGCAGAGAGAAACAGAGCAACCACAGACAGGGGCCAAACACCGCAACCTTCTCCAAGGCTTTACCATTCGCCTTCTGGTTCTAGACCCCCCACTACAAGTGTCCTTACCATAAGCTCCCCTTTCCTGGGTGTGACTTAAGCAAGGCTCTGTGCCTCGCAGATACACGACTCAGATCAGAACAGGTCCATCCTGCCCACTCCTGGGAGACCAGTTTCCTCCCTTCCACATCCTTGAAATGGTGAGATATTCCAGATATGCCAGAGCTCTGAGCTGGAGCGAGGAATGTTCTTCCCATGCATACTTTGTCCTATGCTTCTGGTGGATTGCGGGTGAAATAGCTTTGGGGTCTTGTTGGGGAACCTAAGTGTTACGTGGGAAAATGAGTGTTGACTGAAACAACCCGTTTAATGAGGAGTTGGGGCCTAAACATGGCGCCCTGTGCAGCCCAGTTGAGATCTCCCTTCTCCCTCCGTTGCCTCGCTCCCCTTGATCCTAAAACCTTACTCTAGTCTCTCTCACTTCATAAGACACACTTTCTCACTACCCCTAAGGGGTACCCTGCCAGTCCTGCATGCACCACCGTCTCCCCTTCCCCAGAACTTCTCGAAGGAGCTAGCCACGTTCATTACCTCCACTTCCTCACCTCCGTGGCGTTCTCGACCCTCTTCCCACCATTCCATGGAAACAGATGCACGAGTCCATGGGTTTATGGAGATGTAGCTTTTGGCTGATTTTGAAATTTCTCCAGCTAAAGTCACCAATGACCTCCTTGTCTTTAAACTGTGGTTTGGTTCCTGTCTTCATGCCCTTACCACGCAGCTGCGTGGAACCCTTTCTCCTTTAGTGCCTCCCCTCTCCTGACCCCCCAGATATCACTCTTTCCCGCCAGCCTCTGGTCTCCCTCACCCCTGTCTCTGCCGGCCTCTCATTTTCAGCTCTCTTCTCCCTCTATACCCTTTCTCCGGTTCAGCTCATCTGAGCCCAAACGCCCCCGGCTTACCCTGCAACATCTCCAGCCTAAATTCTTGTCTAAGCCTTGAGCCTATCCTGTCTCATCTGGTCATTTCATCTGAACATCTTTCGTATGCTCAGAATCAACAAGTCCCGAACGAGCCTATCCTCTGCTCCCCAACCTGCCCCTCCTCCCATATTTCCCTGTTTTATTGGCTGTGATCGCCACACACAACCACCCAGCCCAGGAACCTGGAAAACCATTCCAACCCCTCCCTCTTCCTCCTCTTCCGTATCTACCAGTCGCCAAGCTGGGTAGCCTCTTATCAGAAATCTCTTTAGCCCCAATCCCTGCTCTCCATCCCTCCCACCCCTGTCTTGGTTCAGGGCCTTTAACATTTTCCCCTTGGATTATGGCAAAATATCCCCACTGACTTCCCTACTTCAGACACTTCCAGCTTCCATCCCTCCTCTCCATGGAAGCCAGCATTCTCTTTCTAAAAACAGATCAAAAAGGGCCATTTTCTACCTAAAGGCTTCCAATGGCTCCCCATTGCCAATAGAGTAAAATCCAAATTTTATTTTCGCATACAGGGCCTTTCACGGTCTATGCTGAGCTGGTCTTACCACCCCCTCTGCCGCCACTGGTCTTCCTGCAGGCTTTGATGATCCCGTGCTTCTCCCAGGCCCAATTCATGCTGCTTCTTTCCCACTCTGCCATAGCACTTACAGACCTGCTATGTTTGTGTCCCCCCAGAAGTCATGTTAAAATCCTAATCCCCAGGGGTGCCTGGCTAGCTTAGTGGGTGGAGCACGTGACTCTTGATCTCAGGGTTGTAAGTTCAAGCCCCAGGTTGGGTATAGAGATTACTTAAAAATAAAATCTTTTTTTAAATTTTTTTTTAAAGATTTTATTTATTTGTCAGAGAGAGAGAGAGAACACAAGCAGGCAGAGCTCCAGGCAGAGGGAGAAGCAGGCTCCCCGCTGCACAAGGAGCCCGGTGTAGGACTCAATCCCAGGACCTGAGCCGAAGGCAGACGCTTAACTGACTAAGCCACCCAGGACATCCCTAGACATAAAATCTTTAAAAAAATTAAAAAATAGGGGCGCCTGGGTGGCTCAGTCGGTTAAGCGATCCCAGGGTTCCGGGATCAAGCCCTGCATGGGTCTCCCTGCTCCGCGAGGAGTCTGCTTCTCTCTCTCTCCCTCTGCCCTTCCCCCTGGCTCATGCTCTCTCCCTCTCTCTGTCTCTTTCTGTCAAATAAATAAATAAAATATTTTTTAAAAAATAAAATAAAAAATATTAAAAATAGAAAATAGAAAAAATAAAATAAATTTTAAAAATAAAATAAACTTCCTGGGGCGCCTGGGTGGCACAGCGGTTAAGCGTCTGCCTTCAGCTCAGGGCGTGATCCCGGCGTTCTGGGATCGAGCCCCACATCAGGCTCCTCTGCTATGAGCCTGCTTCTTCCTCTCCCACTCCCCCTGCTTGTGTTCCCTCTCTCGCTGGCTGTCCTCTCTGTTAAATAAATAAAATCTTTAAAAAAATAAAATAAAAAATAAAAAAATAAAATAAAATAAAATAAAATAAAATAAAATAAAATAAAATAAAATAAACTTCCTAACCCCCAATTTGATGGTGTGTAAGGGTAGGGCCTTTGGAGATGATTAGGTCATGAGGACAGAGCTCCCATGAATGAGATCAGTGTCCTTATAAAATGAGACCCAGAGAGCTCCCTCGCCCATCCTGCCATGTAAGGACATGGCAAAAAGACGGACGTTTATGAACCAGGAAGTCGGCTCTCACCAGACACCAAAACTGTTGGCTCCTTGATCTTGAACTTCCCGGCCTCCACAGCATGGTGAAATTAATTTTTGTTATTTATAAGCCACCCAGCCTGTGGTGTTTTTATTCTAATAGCCTGAACAGACTAAGACAAGCTCCTTGTCCAAAAAGTGCCCCTCGCTCCCACCCCCCACATCATGGCTCCCTCCACCCAGAGATGAGAGGAGTTGCCCCCTTTAATGCGCTTGTGTCTGTGGGCTCTGGGGATCCCTGTGCCCAGCCCTGTCCTGCCTGCTGACTTGGCACTCCCCTTCTGGAGGCCGCTTCCTTCCAATAAGGGTCAGGCCCTGGGAGACCTGGGGTGGAGGCCCGAGGGTGTGTCTAAACCTCTGGCCTTTGGCCCACCCAGCAGGGCGCCCTGTCCCCGCCAGGGTGGAAAGGTCACTGAGGTTTCTCTCCATCATCGGCCTCCTCCTCCCTCCCCACCTCCCACCCCATCCAGCCCCTGACCAAACACACAGCCTGCAGGGGGCTCTCCCTGAAGTCCCTGGCTATCCCCGTCGAAAGCAGGCAGCATCCCAAAAGCAAACTCCAATGGCTTCACCTCCCCGCGCTCCCACAGCCCCACCAGCCTGTCCCTGCTTGGAGCAAAGACCGTTAGAAACCAGCAAGCACGGAAAATGACCTCAGCGGATGTCGGTTAGAGACCTTCACACCAGAAGGGGAGCTGATCCGAGGAGGGGGCCAGAGAGCAGGGGACCTTAACTGACCCAGCACCCCCCCCTCCTGCATTCCGGCTTCTTTCTCCTCAGCCCTTTGGGCCTCCAAATCCTTAGCGGCACAGGAAGATCCTGTCTTCCTTCAAGCAGGCGGAATGTTCGTCTCTGCTATTAACAGAACATCCGGGCACATTTTAATTGAAAACCGAACTCTAATTATTCCACCTGCTGACCAGGAACGCAAGCAAACCCAAGGCCAACTGTGAGGCAGAAATAGACCCACATGTGAAAAGACAGGAGAGAGAGGGGCGAAGGCTGAGGCCGCCTCCCAGGAGGCCGCGCCGGTACCCTGAGAGCCCACCCCCCCCCACGCCTTCCCCAAACACACACCCATCCTCTCCCCGCCGCCCCTCTGCTCTCCCCAGTCCTACACCGGCCCAACGAGCTCTGCCTCTTGCTCAGAGCAGACCCGCACTCAGCAGCTTTGAGTGGTATGAATCCAGAAGATGACCAGAGACTGTCCCCACCCATGGCACTCTGCTCCCCACAGGCTCGCGCCGGGGTGTGGCACAGCCCGGGAAGCCACCAGACTCGAACGTGGGGACAATCCTTTCCTGGAATATTTGGCAGGGAGAACCTTGGTTCTCGCATCCTATCAACCCAGACAGATGATGAGGAAGAAAGCAAGAGTTGCACGAATGTTTAAGTGAAACACCATCTTCGAAATCCTGTGGGCTAAAAATCACGTGGTATCCGCAACGCGATCCTGGCACAGAAAAAGGACAGGAGTGGAGACACTAGACAAATACAACTACACACCGGAGTTTCATTGCTGCTAAGGCACCCGGGGTAACTTCACAGTTTTGACAAAAAGTATCATGGTTCCGTAGGATGTTAACATGGGAACTTGGTCCTATCATTGCCACTTTTCTATAAATCTAAAATTATTCCAAAACAGAAAGTTTAGTTAAAAAAACAAAACAAAACACATGTGGCTGCTTCTGGCTTCCTGCCCCCCCCCCCAGCCCGGGTTCCCCAACCCCAGCAGCACACAAGTTCACTATTGGCTTGATCGGAGAGCCTTGTGTGGCAACCGCTAGGAGCCCCCCAAGGATAAGCTGGGACCAGAGGCAGGATGTGTGGTCATGGGCAGGTCTGAGCCAGCTTGAACACAAGGGAATCAGTCTGCAGAACCACAGACAGACCCAAGCCCTGGAATTCCAGATCGTTCCAGATCGACAGGTCATTTGTTCACTTAATAAGTATTTATCATAGCACGCGCCAAGGGCCGTACTAGGCGGCTGTGAGAAGGGGAATGTGGGGGGAAGGGGCCGCCGGGACAAAGATGAGTAAGGCCCAGAGAAATACAGTCTCCTCCCTTGAGGAAGCAGTGAGGGAAACAGATGTGCTCCCCACACGGTGATAATACCCGGCAGTGACTGGAGTGTGGGGATGTGCCTGCTGGGGCGATCAGGGAAGACTTCACAGAGGAGGCGTTATAAGCACTAGCAACTAGCCAGCCCCGTCACTCCCTGTGACCCAAAGAGCGCCACACCCCACCCTCTGGCTCAAGCCGCAGGAAGGAGCCGAGAAACAGGGGGGCCCTGCTCTCTGCAAACACCGAGTGCTGTCGGCACCATAAACTCATCATCACCATCATCATCATCATCACCATCAGACCCTGCTGGCCCAGCAGGAGGCCCGGGCCGGCCGCAAAGGGAGCCCCTGGTGGGGGGACAACAGGCACGGAGGAGACCACAGCCCTGCACCCCGGCTGTTTCCCATACCTGCAGCTAGCGGGGGGCCTGTTGACACAGCTGGGGAAGAGAGGCTCCGTCTGCCTCATTAATCACTGCTCATAAGAGCCCGGGGAGGGGGTGGGGGGAAGCACCCCCAGGGGCAGGGGCTAGCTCTCACCCGGGCTCCTGAGGGCAAATGGGGGGGGGGAGCTGGCCTCCAGCCGGAGCCAGCGGAAGGCCTGAAGAGGCCAGGATGGCACGCATGGAAGCTGCCAGGCCCCAAGGACACCCCAGGCCAGGGGATTTCCCAGCCAGGATGTTTGTCCCAAGAGCAGTGCCTTCCTGCCGGAGGTTAGAAACCGCTTCCAGCGGCTGGTAACCCCCGAACAGGCAGGTCCCAGGAGGAGCTTTTTTTTTTCCCTCATTTGGCCAAGCCAGTGTCAGCTGTTTGCCATGCGGTTCCTGACCCTCCCTAAACCCTGTCCAGAGTGTGTGTGTGTGTGTGTGTGTGTGTGTGTGTGTATGTGTGTACAATCTGAAACCATCAAGAGTTACCAGCCTTTGCTGAGGACAGAGAGAAGATCCATTCGAACCAGAAGACTGTTTTGAACGCGACCTGGGAGAGGATAGGGAAGCAATGGAACTGTTTCTGTTCATGATTCATTCCACGAACACTCAGCGAGCATCTGCCATGTGCCTGGCACTGGTCTGGGTGCCCGGGAGACAGCGGAGAGCAGAGAGGAGGCTGTTTCCCTACAGCTCACTTTCTAGAGAGAGCAGCAGAGAATGGGAAAACAGGCTGTTCACCGGAGTGGTCAGGAAGGCCAGAGCCCTGAGCCCAGACTCAGTTTCCAGAACCGTGCTGCCCACCCCGTTCCCCAGCCGGGGCAGAGAGCAGGGGACCTCTTCCTCTGTCCCTCAGAGAGGCCTTTCCCAAATCTGAACCTGGAGGCCTGAGGCCGGCCCGACAGCTGGAAGGCATGAAGGCCTGTGTCCTCTGGACTGCCCTGTGGCCACGGTCTGCTCCTAACGGTGAAGGAAGGAAGGGCAGGCATCTCCCTCCAGTTTAATCATAACCAGCCTGGACTAGCAGGTGGCCACAGGGCCAAGGCCTCTGCCCTCTCTCTGCCACCCGGGAGCAAAGGGTTCGTGCCCTCTGCCTCTCCTCTCCGTTCCACACTCCTTTCTCTTTCCCTCCTGTTCTTCCGCTCTTTCTCCGCCTTTCTTCCTTCTCCCCCATCCCCAGTGCTCTCACTCCTCCCCCCCTCCCCTTCTTCCTGTCTCACATTTTCCTGCCCAGGAATCAGACCCCAGACAGTACCTAGGAAGTCTGCGGCCTTGCCTAATAGAACCGTAATAGTCCTCTGGGAGGAGCGATAATGACATCCTCCTTAAATAAAAGGACTTAATGGAGATTTCCCAAATTTGAAAACCACATTTCCACTAGCAACCGATTCAGCAAGTGACTGCTCTAGAAAGGAGCTCACAGGGAAGCTGCAGTGGGGAGGGGGCGACGTGGGAGGAGGGAAGGAGTCTGCGCAAAGAACATTCTGCTCAGGGATTTGCCAGGGCAAGACCAAGCGCCTGGCCCAGGGACACAAATCACAAGGGTGGGCCATCGCAGTCCTCCCCCACCCTCCTGGGCCAGCCCAGAAAGAGCCGAAGCTCAGAACCTGGAAATCCTGTGTGACCTGGGTGAGTTACCATTCCTCTCTGAGCCTCTGAGCCTCGGCTTCCTCAGCTGTGAGTTGCCTTGTCCTCATCTCTCAGGATCACCAGAGGAAGGTCAGGCATTAGCATTTACCTAGGTCCTAACAGAGCAGAAGCCCCGTGAACTGCAGGCCAAGCCTTAACACCAACTGCTAGACGAGCATCCTTCCCATCCCATGAAAGAGCAGGTAAACCAGAGCTAGGCCACCCATTCACCCTGGATTTAAGAAAAAACCAGACTATTGCACAGGGAGGAGGGGAAAAAACAGTTTTCTCATTGCTTCTCACTAAGATACTAATTAGCAGAAAGTGAGGTGCCTAATATAAAATTAAGATCTCGGGGACTCTGGGTACCTCTGAACACAGGGATGCTAAGACTGAAACCAAGGGCTCTCAAGCCCACATAATCCCCCCCCCCGCCTCCCCAGTCCTAAGATGAGGAATGTGATGGGAAAATGCGGATGGCAAATGGCTGTTAACTGAAGGAATCAAGTCAGAAGTCCTAGATCAGTGGCGGACCCAGCTCTGCCACCGCCTTGCTCTGTGGTCTTGGGGAAAGGTCTTCGCCTCTCCGAGCCTCCATTTCCGGAGATGTAGGCTCGTGGGATGAGGTAGATGGGATTAGGTGGTCTCTAAGAGCATTCCCATTCTAAAAATAATTTAAATTGGAGGTAAAATTCTGTTGTGGGCCTCTCTGCCACGCGTGGGATGTGGTGTGCTTGCCAACACTGCCACCTTGTGGCAGGAACACAAAACTCCCTCTTGAAGCCTCCACTCCTCACCCTCGACAAAGCCACCTGGGCCCGCGGGGTCTCTGCACCCCACACCCATCCCATAGCAGAGACTCATTCTTACCCACAGTGGCTCTGTTTGAGGGCACCTGGCTGGCTTAGTGAGTAGAGCATGCAACTCTGGATGCCAGGGTCGTGAGTTCAAGCCCCATGTTGGGCACAGAATTCACTAAAAACAATAAAACAGTAGCTCTATTTTGAAAAATCTCTCCCTTAAGAGTTTGTAACATAGGACACTCATTGTTGCAAATATGGTCCTATCTTAGAAGAGAAAAAGCTCCTACTACGTGCCAGTTATAATGGTGACCATGTTATACACATAGTCCTGTTATACACATGATCCTGAAAACACTGCTGTGAGGAAGATACGAATAGCCTTCGTTGTACAGATGAGGAGACTAAAGTGACTTCTCCAAAGTCACAGAGCTAGAAAAAGATGACCCTGAAACTCAGAGAGAAAGGTCACCAGACTCCAAAGCTCAGGCTGCCTCCCCAAGAATGCTCGTTTTTTTTCCCCTCTGGTCTCTCAGAATCCATTTTGACAGGCCTGTTGAGCGGGGGGGTTGAGGGGGACAAAGGAGCAAGGTCTCCAAGGAACACCCTCACCGCCCTCCTGGGATGGGAGTCCATGGAACTTCCCCCAAGGCGCTCGGCTCACCGGGCTGACTTGGGACACATCAGAAGCTTTCAGAATGTTCCCTGCGATGCCGAAAAGAGACCTCCGTATCCTAAAGAAGGCACGAACCCATGGCTCAGAGGAACCAGAAGGTCAGCTCATGTAGGTGAGGCACGTTCGTGAAGTCATCCTGTCGCCACTGCTGGAAACCTCCCCACCACATCCCAGAGGCTGTGACCAACCTGAGGTGAAGAATGGAGACAGAGCCATGTGGTTCTCATCATCTCAGGAAACGTGATTCTCTTCCTGACACGTTGCCTGCAAGCAAGACAAGCCCAGCTCCGAAATTTGTATTTTCACCGTCGCTTCTCAGTTACCTCCTCAAACACATCAGAACGTCTCGCACAATCGCCACCCATGTAACCACCCCACCCCCGCCCCCCCAACAGCCGGCACCCCACAAACCATGCGAGTGTCATGAGGAGAGATCCACGGAGAGCTGCCGCGATGACCTCACCCCCAGGCTGGAGAGAGTTGTCTGTAACTGTCTCATCCCCCAATCTTCTCTTACTCTTCTGGGTGTTAGCGCCCACGCACAGGCCCTGGAAATGTCCCAAACGGACCAAGACGCTGCCAGTCTGTCCCCTAGAGCCGCCCAACACCAGGATGCCGTAAACACGATGACTCCAGGACTCTACCCCTTCCGAAAGAAGCCTGTAAGACTCAAAGGCTAAACAATAGCAATAAGAATAATAATAACAGAAAGGATGCGTGTCGTCCCTGGACGCAGAGCTAACCAGGAAAAGGAAGAGTACAGCCAAGGTCTCACGCCCTGGACCCTCTAGCCCTAAGCCCATCCCTGTCCAGTTCATCCCAGTTCCGCAGAAACATGCCCCCCCTTTAAACTCACTCTATCGCTTTCCCGTGTAGGCACAATACATCAACACGTCCAAATGTCCTTTATCTGAGACGTTGTCACTGTCTATTAAGCGTGATATGACAGTGATGCTCCTTGACAGAGGCTTATCACCCCGAGAGACGTGCCCAGCATCTGCACATGACACCGTGTATGTGGCTTGGCGCTAGCGGTGTGGACGGATCGGGGACATGGGTAGGCTGTGCAGCGTCCCCGGAACCAGCACGCACTGTTCTGAGAGCTTCCCCTCCGGCCTGTGTGCTCCCACCTTTTTCTGGGTTCAACAACAGCTTTACCCCGAAACCCCACCAGCGCACAGCCGTGTCCCTCCTCCCCTGCCTGCCTTGATCACGGGCGGCTTGAAGAGCCCCCGAGAGCCGTGTGCCAGCCAGGGGAAGGCTGTACCTTACCACCGAGCACTTTCTTGGGGACAGCTTTCTTTGCCTTGTAAACTGCAGAGGAGTGAAGCCCCGCTCGTTGGTGGGGTGGTGTCAGCCGGCCTGGAGCTCTGATGAACTGGCAAGGTGGGGATGGTGTCAAGGTGAAGGGCTGCCCTCTGGCTCCCCACGCCCCGGTCAGAGCAGCTGTAATTCAGGGAACAGAGACCCCCCCCAGCTCTTTCCCCAGTAGGTTAGAGAGGTGTCATCTCTAAGGGCCGCAGGCCAGACAGAGCCTGGCACCAGCCCCTCCTGCTGACCACCTAGTGGGGAACACAGGCCCCCAAAGGGCCAGCAGCACCAGGAACTCAACACAGCATGTGCCCCTCGACCCCGTTTGGGGAGACCCAGGGCCAGGCCAAGCTGCAGACACCCCAGGTTCTGCTGCTGCCTGAGTAGGGGCCGAGGCAACTCCAGCCTCCAGAGGGTTAAAAAACCCACTCTCCTCCATGGCTCCATTCCAAAGGGTCTCCGTTAACACCAGAGGTCTCCTGATATCTCACTCGCTTTAATAGATTTTTCCCATTGACAGCTCGCTTTATTGACTATCACTTCCTTTTCTGCAGGGGGGCTAGCTTCTGGGTCACTGATCCAACCAACTTAAAAGGGGTTGCATTGATCAGGTTTTATTGGTGGCGACTTGCACAGAGATGAGCCCACTTGCTCCTAACTGCTAACAGCTCCTTTGTTTCCCCCTCCCAGCCCCCACTCATCTGTGGACTTACGGGAGGGACAAAGTTGGAGCACTCGGGTGCTGGGCTTTACGCAGGGACAGGGAACTTCTGGCTACATGGCCTCAAGCTCTCCGTGGCATGAGGGTAAAGGCCATTCACACACACACACACGCACACGCACACCCAGGAATTCGTGTCAGCAAGGGCTTGGATAAAGGTAGAAGCAAATCCAGGAAGTTGCCCATTCATTTCCTGAGCACTTACTGAGCACCTACTGTGTGCGATCAGCATAAATAACGCCTTCGTAACATTTACAGGTTGCAAAACCTTTTTGGATTTATTATCTCACTTGCTGCTCACAAGTCTGAGCCATAAGTAGGATGATTATTATCCCAACTTCAGGGATAAAGCACCGGAGGCCAAAGAAACCTGCCCTGAATCACACGATTCGCTAGTGGCAAACTCAGAACTAAGCCTTCGTTGTCTGACTCCAGAGTCTCCAGCCTCTTGTGCTGAGAGCCCACGGGGCTACCAAGAGGTACAGGCAAAGTTAATATTTAATGTAAGTATAAGATTATTTATGTATGTCCTGTGCGTGTGTCACTAATAGACAAAGTACGGGGTGAGGCAGAAAGAAGCAGGACTGGAAAGGCTCCAGGAGGCATCCGGTTCAACCCCCTCAACCTACAGGTGAAGAAAAATGAGTCCCAGGGATATAAGATCATGCCCAATTCATATCATGAAGACTTTTGTTCATTCGTTCTTTCATTCATTCATTTTCCGTGCTGGGTCCTCAGATGTGCTCTCATGAGAGCAAGTACTCGAGTGAGAGGAAGAGCCACTCGCCTGTGGGAACGCTCGTTCCTGTCGAGAGGGCATCTGTGTGGGCAGCCTTTGATCCTTTCCTTTCTGGGTCACTGGCCTAAACTTTTCCCCTCCGTAGGCCTCCCACCCCAGCCCGTGACCGCGTTCGGAGCAGCCCACCTCCGGCCAGGACCCCAAAGCGCCAAGTCCCCCGACTTGGTCTCGGTCCCAATTAAAATGCCCCTCCAGTGCCTTCTTTCACTCTTAGCTTGTCCTGTTCTAGAATCAGATAGACCTTGTCTGGAAGGACAGCCGCTGCTACCCAGAGCCTTTCTGAAAGCAAAGGGCCAAGACGGGCAGAGCAAGAATCGATCAACGGGATCCAATTCCACAGCCACGACTAGGTGGGGGGAGCATGTATTTTTGTGGGTAAATATGTGTGTGATGGGGCACATGAGGGGCGGCTGCTGAGGGACCATGGATGTGTTTGTGTGTCTGCAGCTGAGGCCTCTGGAGGTACTCCTGACCATTCCCCTACTTGTGCGCTCATTCAGTCATTCAGGAAGCTTCTATTCGCCCAGCGTCTTCTCTGTCGCAAGCATTGCGCTGGGATCCGGTGATTCAGAGATGAACAGGCACGGTCTCTACCCAGGAGAAACCCAGGGTGGAATGTGGGCGAAAGACACATGTGCAAAGAATTACAGCTGCGTGTGGGGAGCCCCACAGTCAAGATATCTGCAAGGGAGAGGAGACAGGGAAAGTGTCTGGTCAAACACGACGTCTAAGCGGAGCTCAGGACAAATCAGCGTTTACCGAGTGGGCCGAGGGGGAAGAGGGATGTTCCGGGCAGTAGAGAGAAACATGCAAGGGCACGGTGAGCTCTTGGGACTAGAACAGTCAAGTTCAAGAGAGGAAAAGAGGTAGGCAGTGGTGGATGGCAGTGGGCGGGGACTGCTGCTAAAGGCTGGGACCAGGGGAGCCGGTCAGCAGGGGGACCAAAAGGGGGCCGTTGGATGGAAGGACAGGAATGTTCTTCCTCAAATCTGGCCAACAAGATGAGCTCTTTTTCTTTTTCTTTTTTTTCTTTTTAAAGATTTATTTATTTATTTGACAGAGAGAGAGACAGCCAGCGAGAGAGGGAACACAAGCAGGGGGAGTGGGAGAGGAAGAAGCAGGCTCCTAGCGGAGGAGCCCGATGTGGGGCTCGATCCCATAACACCGGGATCATGCCCTGAGCCGAAGGCAGACGCTTAACCGCTGTGCCACCCAGGCGCCCCAAGATGAGCTCTTTTTCATAGAAAGACCCCGAAAGATAGGCTCTCCTTATCCTTTTGGTCCATGTCTGAAACTTCTTCCAATAGAGAGAAGTTCTGCTCCAGCTTTAGCTAGAATTACTGTGTTCAACCTTCTTCAACCCCCTCTCCCTCTCTCTCTCCTTCAGACCCCCGTATGCAGAATCTGTGTTTTGCTTTCTGTGAATGAGAGAATTAAATCATCTGAATTTAATAAATTAAATAAATTTCGGCTCCTAGGCAGGAAGCTTGGCACATTTCAGAAAGAATTCCAGCAAACCCCCCAGAAACAAAGAGAGAGCCTGAGATCCACCCAAATGAGCAAAGGCTAAAAGGGCCGGCTGGTTACCAGAACCCATTTTTGTCTGCACAAATCTGCAGCAATCGAGGGATGTGCGTTACAAACACACGTGAGGGCTGTTCCCCAGAGCAGCAGCCGCGGGGGCGCCCCGCCAGAGAGACACATGCTACACGCGTGTGTCCACACGCGGCCCTGCTAAGTCCCAAATCCACACTCCAAAGAGAGAGGAAAACTTCCGGGCCCTGTTTTAAGGCGGTGCTCACACACTCACACACAGACGTCTCACGCACTGACTCGAAATCCTACTCACTTGCACACGTACACACCTCTCACACATCACACGTCTATCATCCACACATACCCGCAATCACACTCGTGCACAGGTACACACACACCTCGCACATATGACACCTACTCCCACGTACACACTCGCTCATACACAATCACAAACACTTGTACACACACACATGTCACACCACACATGCGCTCACACACACACAAATGTCTCGCACACTCACAAACAACACACACATACACACTCATCTCACACCACATAGACCCTCGTACACACGCTCACAAGCACAATCACACCCACTCACATGTACACACAGCCACACACGCTCACACATGTACACTTGCACGCCTACGCTCACGCATTGTCTGTGCTCCGGGAAAGCAAGAGTGGCACCTCACGTGTCAGGGGCAAAGGTGTGTATAGGCTGGTAAACTTCCAGTCTCCCCAGTCGTGTCCTTTGCTGCCCAGCAGAGCGATGGGGCTTGGGTGATGTCAACATTGCCTCCCTGTTCCCACAACTAGACTCACCAAAAGCTCATTGTCCCAAGATGCCTTTGGAGATGTTTTATGTACCGTGTGTGGGAGTAGAACAGCTACACAGAAACGTGCCCAGATCGTAAGTGGAGGTTCGTTGTCTTTTCCCAAAGACCATTCTTTTTTTTTTTTTTAAGATTTTATTTATTTATGTGACAGAGATAGACAGCCAGCGAGAGAGGGAACACAAGCAGGGGGAGTGGGAGAGGAAGAAGCAGGCTCCCAGCGGAGGAGCCCGATGTGGGACTCGATCCCGGAACGCCGGGATCACGCCCTGCGCCAAAGGCAGACGCTTAACGACTGCGCCACCCAGATGCCCCCCAAAGACCATTCTTGGATCAAGAAGCAGAACAGGGACATCTGGGTGGCTCAGTCGGAAGTGTCTGCCTTCCGCTCAGGGCATGATCCCAGGGTCCTGGGATTGAACCTTATGTTGGGCCCTGTGTCATGCTCCTTGCTCGGCAGGGAGTCTGCTTCTCCCTCTCCCTCTGCCCCTCCCCCCTGCTCACGTGTGCGCACTGTCTCTCTCTCAAATAAATAAATAAAATCTTGAGAAAAAAAAAAAAGCAGCGAACATTTCCTGATCCCAGAGGCCCCCACATGCCTCCTTCCTGGGATAATCACTCTCTTGGCTCCTAACAGCTTAGATGAGCTTTGCCTGGTTTTGAACTTTATATAAATACAATCAGTTGACTTTGACACCCCATAGACATCCACATCAAGAGATTCAGGGGGCCCCTGGCTGGTTCAGTTGGTAGAGAGCCTGACTCTTAATCTCAGGGTTGTGAGTTCAAGCCCCATGTTGGGCACGGAGCCTACTTTTAAAAAAATAAATAAATAAAATGTATAAATAAATAGAGTTTAAATAAAAATCTAAAAATTAAAAAAAAAATACATAACACTGACACCATAGGACAAAAGAAGACTAGGAAACAGGCATACAGAGTAGCATTTAGACAAAGAATAAGGAAAGGCTTTGAAGAGTAAAAATGCAATCCACTGATGTGAGACGCTCTCTGATCCATCAGGCGAAACTAGCTGCCCGGAGCGAAGTCAGACTTGCTCTAAGGCATCGGCGCTAGAAGAGAGGGTGTGCGGACAACCACACTGTCCCCCCTTAGACATTTTTCAAAGTGGGTGGAAACCACCACACTGAATACAGACTCAGGAGATCTGAGTCAGAGTCCCAGCTCTGCCCCCAACTCTCTGGTGACCCTGGGTAAGCCATTTTGTCTCTGGGCCCCTCTGCTTTCTCACCTGCACAGCAGGGGGTGAGAATAATAATGATTACACTCCCCTGAGCACTTTGGAGCACTGCTCCAACCTACTTAATCTTCTAGACCAGGAGTCAGCAAACCGTGATCTGTGCGCCCAATCTGGCCCCTCACCTGTTGGTATACCAGCAAGCGAAGAAGCATTCTCATATTTTTTAATGGTTTGAAAAAAAATCAAAAGGATGATATTTCGTGACACATGAAAACTATGATATTCAAATTTCAGTGTCTATAAATAAAGTTTTATTGGAACACAGCCATGCACATTCATTTACGTCTGTGACTGTTTCCAGAGCAGCTGTAACAAAGACCTTAACGGCCCACAGAGCTGAAAATGTTTACTCTCTGGCTTTCTACGCTCAAAGTTTGCTGAGCCCTACTCCACAGCACGCTCACCTTGGGCACTCGTTCTGATCGTCCCCACGTAACAGATATGGAAGCCGAGACCCAGAGAGGTTAAGACAACTACCGGGGGAGGCCCAGCTGGGAGTGGGAAGTCTGAGCTAAGTGCAGGCACCTGGCTCCAATCCACCGGCTCTGGGGAGCTGCCCCATATGGGAGGCCCTCTCAGGCAGCGGGCGTGATGGCATTGCTCGGCAAACGGCAGAGAGGCTCGAAGCACGGGATAGCTGCCCCCTAACCTCCTGGCAGTCATCAGTGACTCATTCTAAACACACCTCTCAGAGAAGATGCCCCAACACCCTACACATACCACATCCAGCCCAAGACCTTCTGATTTTTTTTTTTAAGATTTTATTTATTTGAGAGAGACAGCGAGAGAGGGAACACAAGCAGGGGGAGTGGGAGAGGGAGAAGCAGGGCTCCTGCCGAGCTGGGAGCCCGATGCAGGGCTCGATCCCAGGACCCTGGGATCATGACCTGAGCTGAAGGCAGATGCTTAACGACTGAGCCACCCAGGCGCCCAAAGACCTTCTGGTTTGAGTTAACCGTACTCTGCTCATGGCCCCTTATCATAATTAGTCTTTGTAGGCCCATGCTCCTGGCCTCATTCATTCATTCATTCATTCATTCATTCATTCATTCTCTTTTATCCCCATAGCCCAAGTCCATATGATAGTGTCTATCGTTCTGTTTGCTGAGTTCCTACAGAATGGGCAGTGTTATTTTATACACATGTGGTTTTTTATTTACTTAAATGGTATTCTGTCATTTCTTCTTGTGTCCTCTTTCTGCCTGGGCAACATGTTTTGCTCTCTACTCTCCTACTGAGGTGTAACATGCAGACAGTAAAACTGTGCCATGTGCACTGGCCTCAGTATAAAACTCGATTATTTTAGTCCATGAATATACCTGTGTCATCACCATCTACATTAAAATAAGATGCATTTCCAGCACCCTAAAAGGTTTCCTGGGACCCCTTCCCAGTCGATAAATTCTTCCCTTCCCCCATTTGCTGCCGGAGATACCGCTCTTCCCACTTCCGTCCTACCCGTTAGTTAACTGCTCTTGAACAGCATCTTTTTTAAATAAAATATTATTTTTATTTATTTGTTAGAGAGAGACAGAGCACAAGGAGGGGAGATTGGCAGGGGCAGAAGCCGGCTCCCCGCTGAGCAAGGAGCCTGATGCAGGACTCGATCCCAGGACCCTGGGATCACAACCTGAGCCAAAGGCAGGTGATTCCCTGACGGAGCCACCCAAGCCTCCCTTCTTGGACTTCGTCTACATGGAATCCCGCAGTGGGTTCTCTTTCACGTCCTGCTTCTTCCGCTCAGCTTGTCTGGGAGATTCCTACGTGTGGTGTGGGTAGCAGCACAGTGCTCCTGTCCACTGCCATGCAGCACTAAGTCTTTCAGATCGAGCCTCGTGGCTCTGTGTACGTCCAGTCTGTTGCTTCTCACGGCTGCTCCATGGCACATCCACCCCACTTTACCTTTCCACGCTGCCAGCGAGGGACACATGGGATGGCCCAATGACTGCGCTTGTCCAGCCTCCCTTACGGAGCCACGTGTACATTTCACGGGGCTGAAGAGCTAGGAGCGGAATTGCTGAGGCACAGGGTCTGGGCCGGCTCAAACAGACCGGTTCCACCCCAGCAGGAGCTGGAAGAAGGAAGAGCTGCTCTGCAGGTCTGCCCCTGACCCCATTCTCCCCTCCCCCTCCCCTTCTAGAAAGCCTTTCAGCTCCTCCTCCGTGTCCTCTTGCAGGACCCAGTTAAGCGCCTTGCTTCCTGAATGTCGCTGCCTCTGTGGCTGCCCGCGCCATCCTCCTGCATTATAACAAGACGATAATCAATGAACTGCTAACTCTATTGCAATAAAGGAGCGAGCCCAACCTTATATAATTCTTTTTAATTGTTTTCTCACATTACAAGGTTTTTTTTTTTTTTTTGCTAAACTTATTCCGCCATAAGTTATGTCGTTTAATTTCTCAAAGTGCTAATAATTTAATTGCTTCCTTCCTGCACACAAAGTGCCTGTACCGTCCTCCCTCCCCAGCTCTGAGATTATAAAACGGAGTTGGCAGGAATACCTAAGATGGGAGTCTTTTTGGCGGCAGGATTTGATGGGAAGCAGCTTTCTCAGAAGTCAGTGTGTGGGACTGGGAACCTGGCTTGGGACTTCAAAGGGGCATGGGGCCGAGCCAAGCCTGCCTGCTAGGAAGCTCCAGGGGGTTTGTGATAATCACAGGGGAGGGGAGAGGGGAAGAGCTGAGATTAGAGGGGCGGGATGAGGTAAGGGAGCCCTGCACACAGAATGTTCCCGGTTCTGAAGGGCTGTCAGGGAAGCTGGAATCTATCTCCAGCAGGAGGGATTTAGATCAGACCCGACACATTCCTGACAGTCAGGACCCCAGGAGAGGAGCTGACTGGACCCGGCAGGGAGGGGAGACGGCATCTGCTAAAAAGAACTAGCATTTATTGAACCCTTCCTGACAGCCTGACACTGTGGTCCCCTAGGTCATCACATTTTGTCTTCACACCCAACACTCTGAGGTCGGTACTATTATTAACCACTCTTTGACAGATGAGGAAACTGAGGCAAAGAGACATTCATTTGCTCAGGTCCTCATAGCTTGCTGTGCTTTCATCCGCCACGTGGTCATGCCTCCACCGTCTGAGCTGAATGATGACGTCACAGCTTATGGAGCAAGATGGGGGGGGTAAGAGGCCTCAGAAGACAGGATTAGAGATGAGCTACTCTTGAAGGTTCCGAGGCCCTGCTCTCCCTCCCTCCCTCTTGCCCAAGGTCTGATTCTCAGAATCACTTTAACACCTCCCACACCTCCACAGCCCCACTGCCCCATGACTCCACATTGTCTGTAGCATACGAAGTCCTTAACAAGGTCTCCAGAATGTTCGCACTCCCAGCCCCGTTGTTAATGCCCCCAACTCCATTACCCTGGGACCCATATTTCCTTTTGGGCTGCTGCAACTTTGTAAATGCTGTTTCTTCGACCCGGAACCATTTCCCCTCCCCTACGGATGAAATTTCACAACGCCCAGCACAAATGCTGCCTCCCCCCTTCCCCAAACCTGCCAGGACGCTTGGAGCGCACCTCCCCGGGAAAGGACACCTGGTCCGCGGCAGTGTTGGCATGAGCTTACTCGGTCGTCTCCCCAGCTACTTACTAGCTCTGTGACTTCAGGAAACTCACTTCTCTGAGCCCCCATGTGTGGCGTGGAACAAGGGACTGGCACCCATAAAATGTTGAGCCTGGCACAGGGGGAGCCCTGAAAGAAAGACTTGCTGTATTTTTGGCAGTCAGGATCCACGTATTCCCATGTCCTGGCACACTAGCTGTCATGTAGTAGCTGCTTCATAAATAAATAAAATGGGTAAAATATCTAATTAATTCATTCCCCCCCCAGACCCCTCCCCACTCAAGCCCCGAAATGCTGCTGTGCGTCCAAGTTTAGGACCCCAAATGTAGCATCTCTTCACTGTTTCCATTAGCCTAGTATTTCCTCTGGAGGGCAGGGCCTCCAGGGGTCCACACAAATGAACACCATGTCCCCAGTCCCCCTCCACTCCGTAAAGCAGGCAGCAGAGGGCATCCTGAACCAGAAGTCATAGGCGTGAACCATTGTCCGGGATGTCCGGCCTCCTGATTTGGAGAATCCAGAGCTTTTCCACCGGCCATCCCTCTCCTGCTCCCTTTCCTTTCTCTGACTCTGGTTATGACCTCTATTATCAATCGGGACTCTGCCTCTTGCTCTGCTCCTCAGGACGGGGGTGTCTGGGACAAGCTGTGTGTCTCCTGTTCTCAGTCTGTTGAGTCCATTCACACAAGGGAAAGAGCTCTAGACAGAATCAGAGAGCTTCCCGCTCCAACTATCATTCCTGGCTGTGTGACTTTGGGCAAGTCACTTACCCTCCCTGAATCCCCAGGTTGCGGTGATACTGTAGAGAAATGGGTGAGATTCAGCCACGTAAAGCCACAGAGATTATTCTAATGGCCCCCCTTCCCTGTGACAGCTGCCTGCCCTGGGAGACTGGGTAGGGTGCGGTCAGAGCGAAATGCCTTGGGGTCTCCAGAGTTTGAGATCCGGAGGGGACCAGGGAAGAGGGGTGAGCTACAGAGCCACCACCATTACCCTGGCTGTGGGAAGGTGGGGGGCAGGAGGGCAAGGACAGACACCGTCCTACCAGGGGCACCTATGTGACCAGGCACCGGAAGTGTGGCTCTGGGCTGCCCTGCTTCCTGTCATGTGCGTTTGCCGGAATTGGGTTTGAACCAAAGGCACGACTTGCTTCTCCAGCACTGTCTGAGCAGAGAAAGCGTGCTCTGCAACCGCTAGAGAAGGAACAGGGGGGGACCCAAAGTCTCAAGGCCCCCTCGTCCCTCCCCGGGGAGGACAGACACACAGATCGGTGTGGCTCTGAAGTTACCCCATCCTCAGCTGAGAGCAGCAGAGACCAAACGAGGGCCTGACACCCCGAAGTAAGCATGTGACGGGCCCAGCGTGGAAGGACCCCCAGGAGAAGCCACTGTTGAGCAGAGCAGGGGGCTCCGAACTTCTTTGAGCTAGAATTGGGGATACCCCCTCTGAGGGTGTCTCCCCCGCTTCATGTTGACATCCACTTGGCTGGGTTGGCTTTGGTGCCTCAAACTTGAGTTATGAAAAATGTTATTATTATAACATTACGCTGCTACTCCCCACCCCCACCCCCGACTAGACAGGAAGCCTTGGGCAGGTAGAGGCCTGTTTCATATCTCCGTGGACAAGCCCCTTCCCCCAGCACGCACTCACTTCTTCCTTCCTTCGTTCTCAAATATTTATTGGCTTCTGAAATCAGACAAGGCTGGGTTAATAGGCTGGCTCTGCCCCTTCCCAGCTGGGTGACCTCAGGCAAATTCCCTCTCTTCCCTGAGCCTGTGTGTTCCCCTCTATAATAAGGGGATAATGACAGACCCTCCTCTCCCCCCACACAGAGTTTTCCAGAGGATTAAATTATTCTCTACGGGCTTAGAATAATGTCTGGCACTTAGTAAGCTCTCAACAAATGTCAGCTATTTCTATTTTACTTATAACATTCCCCCTCATAGCGGAGAATGTCCATCTTCCCGGCCAGAAGATACTCTACCCACAGAAGGATCTCCATGAACGTGTGTTGAGTGAACAAATGAGGAAGGACGAGGCTGGCACGTCAGGTGTGAGCTCTCAAAAGAGTCACTGCTGGTGGTGCTCAAGAGGGTCCCCTGGGGTTGACCCCAACAGCGCCCAGTTCCCCGTTTGGTCCCAAGGAAGAGCCACTCAGGCACAGGGGCTTCTCATCTCTCTGACTCTTGGCTGTTCTTTAAGGCCAGTTTCTCAAGTGTCTCCAGCTGCCTGGCCTCCCCCATGTAGGTGCAGGAAAGAGGAGGGGAGCACCACGCACCCCACTCGAACCCCTTCTTTATAGGTGGCGGAGGACAGGCCAGGGCTGACTCCAGCGACATGGTGGCTGAGCCCTGCTCTGGGAGAAGCTGTCACTTCTCATCCTGTGGCCTTAGGATCTGGCTTGTGGCCACGGGCAGGGCTCTTCCCCAAGGATTCTAAAATGTGCTTCTCCATCTCATCCGTAAGTCTGGCTTCGGGGAAGTAAGAGCACGGTGTTATTTGGAGCCCTTTCTTCCCCTCACACCCCCTCGCACAGGTTCCCCATTCCTCCCTAGTCCAGGGGGCTCTGGGAAGAAGCTTGGAACTGGAGCCAAAGCCCCCCCCCCTTTGTCACCTAACTCTCCACCCCACCCCCGCTCAGCTCAGGGGAAGATACACCCACAAAGGTCCTTCTCGGACTCCTGGGGAGGGTTCATGCTGGGAACATGGATCATGGCTGCCTTTGCCCCTGACTTGCCCAGAGATACTTGGCGCCCTCCCTTGGGCTGCCCCACCTTCCGTATGGACTCCTACTCTCTGAATTAGGTCCTCCATCGACACTTTAGAGGAAGGTTTGGTGAACTTTCTCTGTCAAGGGACAGAGGGGAAATAACGTAGGCTTTGAGAGTCACACATACCATCTTTCCTGCAGCTGCTCAACTCCTCTGTTGAGCACAAAAGCAACCGGACAATATGGAAACCAGTAAGCATGAGTGCGTCCCAATAAAACTATTTATAGACACTAAAAGTTGAATTTCTTGTATTTTTCGTATGTCCCTAATGTTTTTCTTTTGATTTTCTCCAATCACGGAAAAAGGTAAGAACCCTTTGGAGCTAATGCACCATACAAAAACAGGCATTGCACCCGACTGGGCCCACAGGCCAGTTTCCCAGGCCTTGCTTCAGAGACTCCAGTCCTTCTGCATCTCCCCCAAGAACATTCCCTGGCCACAAACTCAGTTCCACGAACTTATCTTCAATTCAGCTTCTGCAGGCTGTTTGCAAAGCCCTGACTCTTCCAGGGGCTGGACTGGGCAGCAAAAGGGGTACAGAAAAGCAGTGGGGCCCCCAGGAGCTTTGAACCCAACAAGACAAGTCCAAGGAGGAAGGTCAGTGTCATGAGAGAGACCATACCTCGTCCAATGAATAAGTTCTGGCAACGTGCTTGGCAAACTTGGAGGAGAGGAACCAGTTTGCTGGGGGGAGAAATGTACCAAGAAAGACTTCAGGGAGGAAATGACATTGGAGATGAACTTGCGGGAATGGGAACTCTAGGAATGAATTGGTCACCCCTAGTCTTTCTTCCTCCACACAAAGGCCTTTGCACAAAAACATTGTGACCCGCTAGCTATTCCCTTGGCTTCATACCCATAATGCCATCACCAGACGGTGGGCTCCTCAGGGCATGGCTAGGGACCTAACTCATTTCTGAGCCTCTGGCCCCCAAGAACACGTTTTTTGCACAAAGTGTATTGTAGTAAATGTTTGTTGAGATTGAATTGAGGTTAGGGTTGGGAGAGAGGATGACAAAGATTTTTTTTCCTATGATTTTATTTATTTATTTGAGAGAGAGAGAGAGAAAGTGGTAGGGAGGGGCAGAGGGAGAAGGAGAGAAAATCTCAAGCAGACTTCAGTGGAGCAGGACACAGGGCTCGATCTCACAATCCTGAGATCACGATCTGTGCCAAAATCAAGAGTCAGACGCTTAACCGACTGTGCCAGCCAGGTGCCCCAAGGATGACAAAGATTTGATGGAAATTGAACCAACTAGGTTGTGTTGTTCCCTCTGTTTCCTCCAGCTCCCCGGGCCCCAGAAAGGCACTTCCCAGGGAACACACCAGCTGTCTTGGCCACAACCTAAGAGTCTCAGAGGAGACTCCTCATTCTGGAAAAATTACCGCAGCCTTCTGACTTCTTGAAGATGAGAAGGGAAGCGGCAACTATTATAATCTGTGTGTACACACACACACACACGCACACGGGGACCCAAATCCTCCCTCTACGACAGCCACCTCCTGCCTCTTTACTGGACCCCCCACTTCTCTGTTAAAAAAGGTGGAGTCCCTTAGACATCCCAATACCCACAGCAGACTGGGCTCTGGGGGCCTCAAAGCTAACTCCCCTAGAATCCAAACAAGCCCGGCCACCACGACCCAGGGAATGAAACAGGTCACTCCCTCGAAGCCGGCAAACCAGAACCATGGCTCAACAAGTACTACTGTGCCCAAGCAGCATGCGGGAGAAGTGCAGGGAATAGTCAGGATGGGCTGGAAGGAGCCCTCTCCCCCTACCCCTACACCTCCTGCTTTCTCCTCCTCGCCCTGGCCACCAGAGCTGACTGATCTCCCTGAGAAGAGTTCTCAGGTGACTGGGACTCAGCCCCTCCCACCATGGGTACCCTTGACCCCGAAGCTAGCCCACCACTGCCCACAGGCCGTGCTGCCTGTCCAGAAACATCAGAGCCTGAAGTGGAGGAGGCAGTGAAGTGAGGGTGTACCAGGAAAAGGGGACAGCCACAAGGACCTCGCGCACGCCCCTATGTGCCCAGACATACGGAGAGACTGGAAAATGGCTTGTTAACTTGGCAATGACTACACATTATCTCTAGTCCTCTCACTCCTATGAGGTCATTGAAATCCAGAGCCAAGGGAGATCTTATCCCCATGGTACAGATGAGGAAACTGATGTTCCGAGAGATTGCTTGACTCACCCAGATCACGAAGCCAATCGGAGGCACAACCAGGATTTGGACCCGGGCCCGTCTACCTCAAAACCCATGTCGGTAACACCAGAGTCAGTCTAAGACTGTGCCTTGGGCTCCAGCAAAGCAGAAGCACCAATATTTTATTCTTTTAAATACTTAGGTGTTGGGGCACCTGGGTGGCTCCGTTGGTTGGGCGGCCGACTCTTGGTTTCAGCTGGGGTCGGGATCCCAGGGTCCTGGGATCAAGCCCTGCATCAGGCTTGGCACTCAGCTGGGAGTCTGCTTGAGGTTCTCTCTCTCCCTCTCCTTCTGCCCCTCCCCCCATGGTACGCACACGTACGTACACGCTCTTTCTCATAAATAAATTAATCTTTAAAAAATGAATAAATAGGGACTCCTGGTGGCTCAGTCTGTCAAGCGTCTGTCTTCAGCTCAGGTCATGATCCCGGGGTGCTGGGATCGACCCCACATTGGGCTCCTTGCTCAGCGAGGAGCCTGCTTCTCCCTCTCCCTCTCTTTCTGGCAAATAAGTAAATAAAATCTTAAAAATAAATAATAAATAAATAAGTCCATACATACTTTGGTGTTGGTAATCAGGATAAAAATCAGACCTTTCTGGACTTCCTCTAAGTTATTCTGGGGTTTCTATTGTTTGTATTTTAATTGCGTGGCAGGTGAGACAATGGCATAACTATCTTAACAGTACACAGAACAGCCTCCAGAAGTTCAAGTCCAGCTGCATGAATTGCTTCTCGAACTACCCGTTCTCGGGTTGTGCCAGGCTCTGTCGGGATGAAGTTTCTTTGGCTCGTGATGCATTCAGGCCTCGGTGCTCACAGTTTCACACCGTTTGCGTAAACAAAGGAGAGGAGATTGCTGTTTGGTGTGTGAGGTCTGTATTTATCGTATGGAGGGAGGTATGCGTGGTCTGTGTCCCCAAGAGCACAGCAGAAACGGAACATCTTGGCTGCCTCTAGGAAGGCCAACTGGGTCGCCAGGGGAGAGATCATAAAATCTCACCAGAGACTATTCTGTGACTTTGGAATTTTGGTTTTTTTTTTAAGATTTTATTTATTTATTTGACAGAGAGACAGTCAGCGAGAGAGGGAACACAAGCAGGGGGAGTGGGAGAGGAAGAAGCAGGCTCATAGCAGAGGAGCCTGATGTGGGGCTCGATCCCATAACGCCGGGATCACGCCCTGAGCCGAAGGCAGAGGCTTGACTGCGCCACCCAGGCGCCCCTGGAATTTTGTTCTATGTGGATGTCTTACCTATTCAAATAAACAAATAAGGGCTTTACAACGTTTACAACCTCGCTTGAAGCAAAAACAACATAAAATGTGAATTCAGTAACTTCTGTTTTCAACGCCGCCGACCCACCTGGGACCACAACACAAAGGTCTGGTTACCGCCTCACAGCAAGGCAGAGAGACCAACACAGAGAACCAAATGCATTTTAAAATCTCACCAAATGGGATTCATGCGGAATAAGGATCCATCCTGGAAGTCAGGAAAGCGAGAGGCAGGAAAACGGGCAGAGAAGAGATCTGGTACCAACTAGGGAGGCGGGGAAAGGGGCTCCGGAGGCCAAGCCCCTCCCAGCATGAGTTTGCACTGAGGGTGGGTGGGGAGAAGGGGGAGACATTTAAAGACAGAGGAGCCCATCGGTGATTCCTGCCCTTGAGATACACCAGGAAGTCAAAATAGGGGAAGAAGGTGGAGCCTTGGAGAACCAGCCCCTCACCCATTTCTGGAACTTCAGGGGACCCTTCGCCAATCTGAGACTTGGTTTCTTTGTCTATAAAATGAAAGGTTTGGCCCAGAAAGATCTCCAGGTGCCTCACAGCTCTAATATTCTCTGATTTGATGGCTGCAGCCTTCTGCAAACGTGCATAAAATAGATGAGTTTTAAGCAGTAGTAAAAACAAAACTGAAAATCAGATTTATCATTTTAATTAAATATACTTTACACTCTCAATTTCTAGGGAACAAAATGCTACCCCCCCCCATCAGTTTTCCCTTCGTGGGAGACATTCATGGCTGATGCACAATTTAAGAAAATGCCGAACCGCCCCCTAAGAAGATCCACAATTAACAAGACCCTAACAGGTATTTCTTATCAGGAAAGTGGGACTTGAAGGGGGGGAAAAAGAACATAAAAAGGAAATGTCGGGGAGGGGAAGATCAGGTGGGGTCAGGGTAGAGAGGACAGGGACTGCTAAGAACAGCTTGCTTTTGTCTCCTCTCTCCCCTCAGAAGCCGTAGTTCACCCTAGAAACTGGGTGGAGCTTGGATGGGACTCAGGAGCGAGGCGTTTGGTCCCAGCCCTGGTGACATAAGGCAAACTGCTCCCTGAACTTTGGAGGGCTCAGCTGTAAAATGGAACTAAAAGCACCAACTTCAAGGAGTGCTAGGCAAATGTAAGAGAACGTATCTGCAAACGCTTAGGAAACCGCTGAAGCGTGAAGCGTGTGTGCAATCACCGCGTTTTGGAACCTCGAATTGGGATCCAGGATGCCTGGTCCCCTCTGATGAGGTACTGTGTCCTCTTAGCATGCGTCCCCCTACTAGTCCTTCCTCCCTGCCACACACTCTCCACCCAGGCACTTGGCCCCACGGAAGAGCAAAGAAAGCAAAGCCTCACCCAGGGGGGAGTGTCATTTCCTGGGCTCCGGGCTCCACCATCCCCAGCCCGTAAATTAACAAATGTGGTTGTAAATTACCAGATAACTCTGGGCTGGGGTCCCCCGTGGGATGGATGAGAATCAACAGGAGAACTAAATCTACAACGGGGGGTCCCTGAGTCACAGGGGAGCCCCCTCCCCACACCCTAGGGGCGGTCAGGGGCTGGGGGGTTGGTGACAGAGGAGTTTCTGTTGTGAAAAACAAAAACACTCAGAAATAAAACCGGGAATGCCCACGGCCACCACTCTTCCCCCCAAAACAGTCCAGAATGAGTCAAGAACCCAGGCTTCTGCCAGCTGTGGCTTTCCCTGCCCCAGCCTTAGCGAGTCGGGGCATCCCCTCAGTTGCCCATTATTCGTGATGACAAGAGCAAATATAGACACTCTCAGAGAACAGAGGAGAGACTCAGTGAAATAAACGGTGTTCGGTCTTTAAAGAGAGCAATTGCCTTTGCTTGGGAGAGCCCCGCCCAGCGGGAGCTGAGGTCCCTCATCATTCAAGTCTACACTTAATTAAAAAGGGGAGCATTCTGGACTCTGCCCAATTGGCACCAATTCTATTCTAATCCTTCAGGCTGCTGACATTTGTCTGTTTGTCTCTCTTTGACAAAAAGCGGGGTGGTGGGAATCAAAAGACAAAAAGAATCTTCTTTCCCGCAGCTTTCAGACAGGGCCTGAACTTGAGCTGAGGCAGTAGGTCTGTAAGTAGAGGGCTGCAAGTTCAGTTAGTACGGGAAGACACAGAACAGGACAAGGAAGGTTTTGCATTTGGGGGGAGTCCCGAGTGGCTACAGGCAGCGAATATGAAAAGCTGAAGTCACCAACACCTTCTAAAAATAGAAATGACTCTCCTCGGGGCACAGTTGGTCTCTCTTTGGCCTTCCAGACTCTTGCCAGCATGAGGCTCAACCTTTTGCCCTGGGACAATATTCCAGATGAAAGGCGGACACATGTATTCCGCCTTGTTTAAAAATACTGAAAGGCTAGGGGCGCCTGGCTGGCTCAGTCGGTAGAGCATGTGACTCTTGCCCTCAGGGTCATGAGTTTGAGCCCCACGGTGGGTGTAGAGTAGCGTTTACTGAAAAATAGATATAAAAAACAGGGGCGCCTGGGTGGCTCAGTCGTTAAATGTCTGCCTTCGGCTCAGGGAGTGATCCCAGGGTCCTGGGATCGAGCCCCACGTCGGGCTCCTCCGCTGGGAGCCTGCTTCTTCCTCTCCCACTCCCCTGCTGTGTTCCCTCTCTCACTGGCTGTCTCTCTCTCTCTGTCAAATAAATAAATAAAATCTTTAATATATATATAACAAAACAATATACATATATTGGGGCTCCAGGCTGGTTCAGTTGGTGGTGAACTCTTGATCTCAGGGTTTCAAGTTCGAGCCCCACCCTGGGGGTAGAGATTACTTAAAAAGAAAATCTTAAAAAAAAATATTTAAATGCTCTTCACTGGATTTCTGACAAGTTCTTATACAGCTCCCCAAAAGATTGCTCCCCAGGAGGAATCCTAAAATCAGCCCCTCCCAGGGATTGGCTTGGCCCCACGGAGATCGCTGTATCCATCCCTCTACTCCTGAGACTATCACAGCTGCCACACTGAGATGAGGGTCTCTCCCGGGGACTGGAACCTCCCACCTCAGATTCCTGACTGCCAGATCCATCTGCTCTAGGAAATCCGCCCCCCCTTCCTCCCTGGAGTCAGGCTGGCATGATCACCTTCTATTTCTCCCAAGGTTCTTGAGTATAACCCACCCCACAATACCCAAGAGAAAGACCGGTCTCCAAGGCCTCATCTTTTTCTTTTTTTTTTTTTTTAAGATTTTATTTATTTGGGGCACCTGGGTGGCTCAGTCAGTTAAGCATCTGCCTTCGGCTCAGGTCATGATCTCAGGGTCCTGGGATCAAGCCCCGGGTCGGGCTCCCTGCTCACTGGGAACCTTGCTTCTCCCTCTCCCTTTCCCTCTCCCTCTGTGTATGCACGCACGCACTCTCTCTCTCTGTCTCTCTCTCAAATAAATAAATAAAACAGAGAGAGTGTGTGTGTGAGCAGGCAGCAGGGGCAGAACGAGCAAGAATCCCAAGCAGACTCCATGCTGAGCACGGAGCTCAATACGGGGCTCGACCTCACAACCCTGAGATCACGACCTGAGCTGAAACCAAGAACCGACCCTCATGCAACTGCAGCACCCAAAGGGCCCTTCTAAGGCCTCACCTTTAGGACTTTCCTCCTGAGACAGCTCTCCTCTACAGGGTGCCCTCTGGAATTGAGCAAGACATCAGCTTCACCTGTACCTTTCCTCTTTAGCCCGACATGCTCCCGGCCAGCCGACTAGAAGGAGGGGTCTCTTTTCTGCGGGGTGTCAGGAAACGTCTCAGCTAAGTGGCAGGTAGAGATGAACAAGGGAAGCAGTTGCACACCACCCCCACCCAAGCACATCTCCCAAATGGTGCCTTTCCAACCATTTAGAAGGTAATAGATATTGGCAAGATATCTGTAAAGACATCTATGATGAAAGCCATTAGCACATGATTCTTAACCTGGAGGTGGGGGGGTCACAGTCCCGTTCTGTGACGACCCTGAAAAAAGCCATGGCCTCTCCCATCAGCAAAGTGCCTATATGAGTGCACACGCCAGTGCAGCCGCTGGCCTCCGCGGGTGCCCCACCCATGAACCCCGACTTCAGATGCCCTATGCTTTGGAGGGAGCAATGTAAAAGTGGGTCTGGGAGTCAAGGACAAAAGGAAGCCCGCGAGGAGCACTTTGTGTTTGGTGGTCCTGACCCACCCGTCCACGGGGACGACCCCACGGTTCCCCACCCCTACTGCCTGACCCTGTTCTCTGGTTCATTCCCCCTGGGGACAGATCTAGACTGGGAGCCCCTAAAGGGACATAGGACACCACTCGATCCTGTTTATCTCATCCATCTGGCCTTATCGAGCTGTCTCCCTGGGTTACCTCCTGAGTTCCACACTTTTTGCCATTGGGACTCTGAGCTCTTCCAGACACTGTGGAAGCCAGGCCTTTGAAGACATTTTGGGTTCCCTCACAGGTAGGCCGGACAGGTCACCCAGCGCCCCGCCACTACACTCTCTGAAGGCTGCCTGGGAAAGCCGGCCTCTCTGATGGCTGCTGGGCCTCCTTGTCTGACCCAGGTGCCTCTCCCGCCTCCTGGCAGGGCTCAGCCCAGCCCTCTGAGCAAGCCCCAGGCTGCTATTATAGGAATATTTGCATATCTAAAACCCACATTGGCATTTTATAACTTAGACTCCTGGGAAACAGGTCAGAGTCCAGCCCCAATGTACTAGAAAGAAGCATTTACCTGGGCAACCCCCTCCCAAGCTGTTTTGGGGGGACTACCGGGGAGTATGTTGTGCTTCGGCAAGGAAGCTGTGTGTCCGAGAGGGGACTGTGAACATCCTGAATCTGGGTGTGTCCACATGTCCGCGTCCTGGCTCAGAAGAGTCCTCCAGGGGTGCCTGGGTGGCACAGCGGTTAAGCGTCTGCCTTCGGCTCAGGGCGTGATCCCGGCGTTATGGGATCGAGCCCCACATCAGGCTCTTCCGCTATGAGCCTGCTTCTTCCTCTCCCACTCCCCCTGCTTGTGTTCCCTCTCTCGCTGGCTGTCTCTATCTCTGTCGAATAAATAAATAAAATCTTTAAAAAAAAAAAAAAGAAGAAGAGTCTGTGGCAAAAAGTCTGTTTGGGATGCCCTCCATCTGTTGAGTAGACACTTGGGATAGATGTGTGTTTGCAAGGCCTCAATCTGCCCATTTGTGAAGTGGACAAGACACCTCACAGGACCACTGTGAAAGTGGCGCGACTTACTCAAGTCAAGCACTGGACATGCTCAGGAAATGTTGCTTATCATGATGTGATTTCCGACAGAAACCTCTGGCCCCTCTATTCCTTCCTTTCCCTAACTATCTCGAGCCCTGGAAAAGGCTCGAATGTTCCCCCTGGAGATCACTGCTCTGAGCCTGGGTGTTGAATCAGAGGCCGGGTGACAGCAGGGGCAACAGCAGCGAGTGGCATTTTCTCTCACTCAGCCCGCATGCTAAGCCAAAGCCGGAAGAAGAGCAGGAGGAGGGGGTGGCTCTCAGCTGGGACCCCGGATGGGGAATAGAAAGGGAACACTTACTCTCCAGAGAGCCAGGGGCCTCCTAGAGAAATGCAAAAGCTCAAAACCAGAGGGGCACCCCTAAGAGAGTCTCTTCTCTGGAGTGCCCACTCTGGGACCCACAGGAATCTTCTTCATTGTCATGGAGACTACATCGGAAGAATCCTCTGTCCTCCTCCCCCACTTCTTTTGGCCCTGAGACACAAGCTCTTCCCTAAGCCGGTTCCATCCAGCCCAAAGCTGGGATTTGCTGGGGCTTGTCTCTCCTGCTTTGGGCAGGGTTCCTGCTAAGCTCGATTAATTTGGTCTTTATTGCACCTCTTCGCTGAACTAGTATTTCAAGGGACTCTCCTAAGCATGAAACAGCTGGGGGAAGGTTTTAAGAGACAAAAGAGACCTCCTCAGGACCTGGAGAGCTCTCCATGCTTCCGAACGACCATGAGGCAGAATGAAAGACATCTACAACAGAGATACAGGCGAGAATGTTGTGGGGTCCTTAAGGAACTGACTCAAGTTATCTGGAAGTCTTCCTGGAGGAGGGGGGCAGTAGACCTGCATCTCAAAGAATAGTTCCTCGGAGAAGAGAGAGAAGTTTATTTTCATCTGCCCACGATGATCTCCTGGAATTAACCCTAAATAAAATAAATAGCCCTAGGTGCTAGAGCTGTGGTGTTCGAGTCCCGGTTCTCACCTTGAGCGGCCTAAAGAGCTTACCAGTATCATTTCCTTCTCTGAAATGCCACTGCCTCATCTGTAAAGTGGAGGTGTTAGGTTAGACAGAATTTGGGGTTTGTTTATTACATAAACTCTCCGGCCAACGTGGGGTCCAAGCTCACAACCTGGAGATCAAGAGCCCCATGCTTTACCGACGGAGCCAGCCGGGCGCCCCAGGTTAGATGAATTTTGAAAGCAGCCCCAGCTGGCCTGGGGTTCGGCTAGTCTCTAGTGTGTATCCCAGATAGGCAGGGGGCAAAATCGGGCTCTCCTCAAAGGAGTGTATACACTGTAAACCCAGAGATTGTCTCTGAAAGAGGGCCTGGGGGACTTCATGTTCCGTGTACCCCCATGGCTACAGCCTACACAGCCCAGCTCTTATCGGGGGTCTGTCTTGGTCACAGCTGCCTGCCTGGCACCCAGCACTGTGTCTAGCACAGTAAATGTCTATTGAACGAACTGGTGAATGATCTTGGTGAATGATCAAGGAACCAGAGCCTGTGACCAGCTTTTTGGCTACACTGAACCAGTCCTACCCCCAGGTCATCAGATGCCTTGGGGCTTTTCTCCCTAAAACCCTATGTTTGCTCTCAGGATTAAGAGGAAAGATGGCTGAGAGGGAACTGCTCTTTCAGAGGTCCATGCGGGGGCCTCTGGCTTCTGCTGCAATCAACAAAAAGTGGGTCACAGACAGCTCTGCAGAGCAAACCCTTGAGGAAAAGCCCCGATTCCGTGCTCACTTACATTTATTGAGGGCCTACTGTGTATCAGTTGTTGTCACAAAGCCTTAATTCATTTAACTGTGGCCTCAAAGGGCTGTACAGGAGAATGTGGGAGATTGGGGGCTGTAAACCCCAGCTGCGCTGAGCTGCCGCAGCCAAGTCACCACCCCTCACTGAGTTTTCATTCTCAATCTCTGTAAAATGGAAACAATAGAATCCCTTCGCCAGGTTATGGGAATGAAACGAGCACGTGGAAGCGGAGCGCTTCATAAACGCTAGTTATTATTGTTCCTCCGGGCACAAGTCCGCTCGCCTCCCTGCAGGGCGCACACACAGACATGTTCACACTCCCACGTACACGCAGATGCAGAGACGTGTGCAGACGCCAGCCGGGCCAGCCCGAGGAGCTGGCCGAGCTTCACACCCAGGGACACCGCGGAGCCCCGCAACGAAGCCGTCGGGTCCTCGGCTTCGCTCCCTTTCTCTCAGCTCTTTATGAATGAACTCCGGCCGCCGAGGAGTTTATTTTTTTATGAATGGGAGCCCGAGCCGTGAATGAGGCCGGGAGCCAGCCCCTGCGTCCTGATTGGTCCTCGCGTCTGGGAAACTCCGCCCCCCAAGGCTCGGCCGGGCGAGTCTCCGGATTGGCGGGCGTGCCCGGCCCTGGGGTTTCATTCACAAAAGTCAATGAAACAAAGGGATCGGGGTGGGGGGGGTAAGAGAGCCGAAGCCGAGGCGAAGGAAATGCACCAATCAGCGGCTCCCCCGGGCTCACAACTGTCGGCGGCGCCCGGAAAACAAGCCGGTGCGCGGGGGACCCGGGGCCGGGGCAGCCTCGCTCCGGCCTAGCCCCGCGGCCCTTGGTGCGGCCCCGGGGCAAGCTCGCGAACCCCCGCGGCTCCAGCTCAGACGCCCCGGCCTCAGGTGAGGCTGCGGGAGGGGGAGGGAGGGAGAGCGTCTGTGACTCCTCGCCTCGCCTCCGACACACGCTGCACTCTCTAACCGCCGCCTCCGCAGATTCTAGGGCGGGGGGGGGTGGGAGGCGCTGGGATTCGGGGTCGGAGGGGGCGCGGGAGTTGTGGGCGTGCGAATGGTGCGCGCCTCGCCCGCTCCTCCGCGCGCGAGCGCACACACACACACACACACACACACACACACACACACACACACACGTCTTATGTAACCGAGCTTGGGCAGAGCAGGGCTGCAGAAAGCAGCCGAAACGGCGAGCCCGGCTCCCAGGAGCAGGTGGGACCTCCTTTGGCCGGAGGGGAGTGGTGGCGGCGCTCAGCTCCGCAGGCGGAAACCTCCCCATCGCCTGAGTGAGTCGGAGAAGTTTTGCTGTCGGACGCAGAGCCTCGGGACTGCCCCTCCCTACTGCCCTTACCCACCCCCACCCCGCTGCCTTCCCAGGACGGTGTGCGAACGCAGCCCCCCCCCCCAGGTCTCTGCCCCCGCGCGGGGCCCGGGCGGTGCGGCCGGAGGGAGCGGCCGGATGGAGCGGAGGATGAAAGGCGGATACTTGGACCAGCAAGTGCCCTACACCTTCTGCAGCGTGAGCGCCGCGCGGTCCTCCACGCCCGCCCCCGCCCTACACCCCGCCCCGCAGCCCCTTCCCCGCGGCCCCCACGGGGTCCAGCGCTGCCCGGCCCCTGTGTCACCCCGGGACCCCAGCCCCGCCCCCCCAGACCGGGCGGCCTCAGGGTGACTCGGGGGCATTCTTCCCCGTCTCCGCAGAAATCGCCCGGAAATGGGAGCTTGCGCGAAGCGCTGATGGTCCCGCAGGGGAAGCTCATGGACCCGGGCTCCCTGCCGCCCCCCGACTCCGAAGGTAAAGAGCCGAAAAGACAAACCATGACCCTCTTCACCTCACGCACGCCGAGGGCCGATCCTGGACCACCGCTCTATTCTCCAAAAGACTCCCCTCCAAGGGACTCTGATCATTCTCGGTCCCCTACCACCAAGGGGGGGGGGTCATCACCCGGCTCGCTAGGCTCCCTCCGTCTTACCGTCTCCTCCACCTCACCTCCAATTCCATTATTCACCCCTCAGATCTCTTCCAGGATCTCAGTCACTTCCAGGAGACGTGGCTCGCTGAAGGTGAGTAGTTTTGTGACCTTTTCTATGATTGGGGCGGGGGATGCTCTCTACCCCTGATATTCCAACCTAACCCACTTCTCTCTCCCTGCCTCAAGGAACTTTCCAAAGACACCCCCCCCGCCCCAAGCCTCCTTACTCCCCGCTCTCCCCAGCGCCCAATGTGGACACTTATATTGATATTTATTTTCTCTGCCCTGAGCCAGGCTTGTGTAACTAGGCCCGGGGATGAATCAGACCATTGTGTGGGGTATTTGCTTATTTGAATGGAACTTGGCCCCAGGCCCATTTTCCTGGTTGAAATTTTCATTTGCAAAGTTTGTTAGCAGCTGCCAGGCGAGGTGTGTGTTGGTGTGTTTGGGGGGTGGTGAATAAGGGACAGGAGGAGGGGGAGAAAGAGCAATTAATTTGTAACCTATCTTCAGGAGTTGCCAAAACAGTGGTTTTCGCCCCCTGGGTTCCTCTTCTTCCCAACCCCCAGCGCCTAACCATTTACTGTCTGAGCCAAAAGCACAACAAAAGTTTAAATAATTCTTTTTTGCAGCCCTTTGGCAGAGAGGGCCCAGGGCTTCCCCCGCAAATAGCCTCGATTGTAATTCTGATGGCAAGTGATCCTCCCTCCCCCTTCTCTCCCAAATACCTCTGCCCCAAGCAAATTCCCCCTCCTTTGACTCGGGTGTTTGCTAGGTGGTGAACTTCGAGCTAGCTGGGGTGGGGTCAGGAGCTCCTCTGCGAAGGGAGCCGTGTTCTCAGGGTCTTCTGGTTGGATCCCTTAGTGCGTTTTTGCGGGACCTCAGGGTGTCACTGGTGGGGTGGCAGGTAGAAGGCTTGCGGTGTTTAGACAGTCTGAGAGGGAAGGGTTAATACCCCCATTTTAGGATCCCTTTATTTTAACACTCTGAAAACCAAGAATCCATTACAGTAGGAACCCCTTTTTAAGGGCTTTTCTTTAGGATTTCCCCATCTCCACCTGGGTATCTTTGGTGATTTTTTAAAGCTCACACCCAGCTCCTCTGGAACCATGATTAAAAGCTTGAGGTAGAAGGGAAAGACCCCTGACTAGATCCTTGGAGTGAGACTCTCTGTCTTGACTACCGTGGTGTCCCCCAAAATATGTGTATTAACAAAACAACTATTTAGCATAGAGCAAATGCTTAAGACATTCTGTGGAATTCGTGGCCGACCGCCTGTATGGATGTTGGAGGGATCTGGGGGTTCTGGCAAGGGAATGATACGGCTCTTCCCTGACTCTGCAAGCCCTGGGCGCCCAGCCCTGAGTTCCAGGCAGAGTCTGCCCAGTCTGCCCATCCTCCTCCCGAGGTTCCGGAGCTGAGCTGGAGCTGAAGAACTCAGGGGTGTCAGTTTCCACGGTCTCTAAAAGACTTCCTTTCCCAACGCCTGATTTCTGTCTGGCTTGCCAGCCTTCTTGTCTGTCGGCAGAGGGTCCCTCTGCGCCCCACAGTGGGCAGCTCCCAGGGCTGCGATGTAGGGGTAGGCTCAGAGGTTGGCATTTTGGCCGCAGCTGGTCCATTTGTGCCTGGGTCTGGAATGGGAAGGGGAGGGAAAAACGCTCTCTCAACCTTGGAAGCCCCACCCCTTGGCGGTGGGGGTCTAGAGATTGTACATGTGTCTATCCGCATGTATCGGTGTGAGGGCGAGTGTGTGTGTTTCATGCTGCTGCCCTGGGAGTCCCTGTACATTTAAATCCAGTGGGTGGGGAGGTGGGGGTGGGGATCTCCTTGGTTCCCTCTCCTTCCTTCTGAGGGAGCAGCTCAGGTTCCCAGCTGGCGATGGATGGCCAGGCCTGAGAGGGGGATGCTGAGGCCACTCGCTCCTTCTCACTCTCTCTGCGGAGACAGATGCAGCTGCCGGGGCCCTGTCCCCCTGCACCATCCCAGCACCACCCCAGCCTCCTCTCCTGCCTCTTCCCACCAGGTCAGTGACCCCCACAGCCCAGAGGGAGCTTTGGGGTGGTAGGGAGGGGACTAGCTTCTTTGGAAACTTGCCAGTGGTGGGGGACATCAGGAGGAATGGGGGCCGGAACCCAACCTCCCCACCGCAAGTTTGATTTTTTTTTTTTTTAAATAAAGTCCCAATTTGGAGAGAAGCAGTGGGTCCTTGTAGTGTGGGTGGGGCTGTGAAGAATTTGGGGGATGCCAGGCTGGATCCGCAAGGATAGGGTTCTGGGTTCAGTCTGGTGTCTGGGCTTATTTAGGGGTGAGTGTGAGTGGGGCTCTGTAGAGACAGCTTAGACATCTTTGGGTTTGAGGTTTTTCTAGATAGTGGGGGGGTGTGTTAAAATAAGGCTAAGAGGGTGTGTCTGTTTCGGATGCCTGGGATCTGTGGAGTTGCTACAGAAGGGATCGGTCTGCTGTAGGGACCTGGGCTCAGGCAGGCTGAGCTTTAAGCCATATCTGGTTAGGGTCAAAATGTGCTGCTTCTGGTCAAAGGTTTCTTTCCCGGCTTGTCGGGAGCCCTCGGGGAGCCCTCAGGGACAATGACTTGGGTCTATTTGGTAGCAAGGAACATTGAGTCTGGGCCACGTTTGTCTTTTGTATGAGGCTGGGGTCTATAACGGAGAGTCTGGATTCACAGAAGCTCTGGAGGTAGGTTGCAGGGGTCCTTACGCCCTCCGATGTTGTGTGCAAAATTGTTAGGGGTGCACCATACACAAAGGAATGTGGATTTTTCTAGGAAGAGACGATCCATGGGTTTTACGAGATTCTTAAAGGGGTGGGTCTGTGCTCCCCTTTTCAAAAGGTTTACTGTTCCTAAATCTTCCTCTAAGGTCTCCAGTCCCTTTGCCCTTTGGTCCCCCCTCCCACCCCACCCTGTCACATTTGCAAGTCCAAAAAGAGCCGGTGTGTGAAGGGTGTGCATGGAGGATATGTTTTACCCGTGTGCTGCCGTGTAGTGAAAAGGAAGTAGGGTGTGTGTGAATCCGTGTGTATGCACACTGGTGCCTCAGCATGTCTGTGGGACGAGATGGGGTTAATCCCCTCCCCCAGTTTCTCCTAGCTACAATGCCTCCTTCTACATCTTTCTGTCTCCTCCCCTTCCAGAAGGCTCTTGGGGACAAATGTCCCTCCATAGATAGAGAACTGGTTCCTTCCAGTACAGAGGCTGCCAGGGTGGGGGCAGGGTAAGGGTGAGAGACAAGGCCAGTGGTGACACAATGGAGCAGAATGCCTCCCCCCGCCTCCACTGGAATCCTGAAGAGGCCCCTTCACCCGGTGATTGGACCCCAGGAAGGGGAGAAGGTGATGGGGCATAGATGGTGTAGGTAGGCGGCCAGCCTGGGGTGGGCTTAGCTGCTTGGCTGCTTTAACCTCCCAGTTCCCTCGCAGCCCAGCTTGGGAGGCTCCCAAGCCCCTTCCCTTCTACTGACCCCCTGTCGGAGGGACGTTCCCTGAAATTCTCTCCTCTCTGGGCATGATGCTGGAAGGGCACTTTTCTCATCCCCATCTTTAATCATCTGCCATGTCCCCAGGCAGATAAACTCCAGCTTCATGCCAGGATGGAGCTGGGGGCAGCCCCTGGCACAATAGCTTGGCAGCCAGAACTCAGCCAAATCAACAAATAAGTAGAGTGGCAGAGTCTCAAGACCAAACATGGTAATTAGAAATTCTCCTGCTCTCCAGGAACTCGGGGCTCCGTGTCACACTGTTCCTATTTCTATTCTTGTTGGCAGTCTCTGAGCGAGGCCCTATCCTGTCCCTTTGGTTCCAGAAGCCAGTATTCTGGGGAAGGGCCAAGCAGAGACTGGGGTTCACACCGCAGCCCGTTTTTGTCTTGACTGGTTTCTCCTGGCCCTGGGAAGAGAGCGCACCCCTTATGGGGTGCGGTCTATGTGCCAGGGGGTAGCCTTCTCTGGCACCGCTGGGGTGCGGGGATTCTGGTCAGAGCTTCAGGCCTGAGGTGGGAGGAAAGGCAAGACGACCCCTAGGGCTCTGTCGCATCATGTGAACTGGCCTGTGACTGGCCTGTGACGCCAGCAGGAGATGCCCCCAGCCCATTACCTCAGTGGAAACTGGCAGTTAATGAAGCCCCAAAGGGGGCCCAGAATGCGTCAGCCTCCCCCATGTTCTCCACCTACCCTGCCCTCGGGACCCTCCTTGCCTAGGTAGCAGAGATGGAAATGTTGCTCTTCCTGCTCCCATCACCCCCATCCTGCCAACTTCGGGGGGATCGGCTGTGGCTGGGCCAGAGGGCACATCAGGGATGAGCGTGGCCCTTGCGCCCCCGAGAAGGTTTTGCTCCTTCCCTTTATCCAGTGTTTCCCAAACCTGCCTGTTCTTAAGGGCCACCGGGGAGGCTTGTTAAAAGTACAAATGCCTGGACCCCAACCCATGCTTATGGAATAAGACTCGCCAGGGGCGGGGACTGGGAATCTGTGTGTTCTTTTTAAATGAATTCTGTGCTCGAACCTATGACCCCGAGATCAAGAGTCACATGCTCTACCCACCGTCTGAGCCAGCCAGGCGCCCCAGGAATGTGCATTTTTAACAATATCTTGGTGATTCTTGATTTGGTCAGTCTGGGGATGTTTGCATTCGCGCCTTAGCTGTCTGTGCGTTTTTGCCAAGGGACGTTGTGTCCCGCTCATTCGTTCACTCACTTTAGAATAGTTTTCTGCTGACTTTTCCTAAGTTCTTCTTTCGCTGCAGGTGGCTTCTGATTCTTAAACCCCTCAGTCCCATCCCTCTGTCGAGAAGTCAGCTATCTAGAAATGTGTATTTTTAAAGCGCTTGGCAACTCTGGTATTCAAAGCAAGTTGATGAAGAATCCTGCCGAGCAATTGATCCCAGCCTGAAGTACCTCTTGTGAGACGGGCTTTCTCTGGAGGGAGGACCTGCCTTTACAGTTACCCTGTGTGGGGGGAGGGAGAAGCCCCCAGGGAGAGGGAAGAGCTGGTTGGTTAGGATCCCTTCCGCTCTTGCTCTCAAGTCCACCGGGAGGACTCCCACCAGCCTGAGGATGGGGTCATCGTATGTTTATTCATGTGGTCAACAAATAAAGCATTTGAGTGTCTATTCTTAGCCAGACCTTCTTTCCCCGTGCTGGGAAATCATCAAGACAGATAAAGCCCCTGACCTCAGGGAGCTTAACTTTCACGTAGAGAAGGTAGACGACAAGCCCATAAACGTAAATAAGTTAATAAGAGGGATCCAGGTAGCGGTACATGCGAGGGCAAAAATACACGTGGGGTGTGATAGGAGCCGGGAGGGACCACTTTGGTGTGGGTGGTCAGAGAAGGCATCTGAGGAAGCGACAAAGTGAGCCAAGACTTCAGTGGCCAGAAAAAAACAGGCAGGCGAAGGTCTGGGGGAGAGGAAAGGCAAGGAGAGGCAGGTCGGAGAGGTCAGCAGTCCAGACCACGTGGGGCCCCAGAGGCTGGCCAAGAGGAAGAGTTTGGGGTTCGAGGTTTAAGCAAGGAGAGAAGAGAGTGGACTTCTCTTGCAGAAAGACCGCTCTGACAGCTGCGTGGGGAACCACGTGCTGTAGGAAGTGAGCGAGGAAGGAGGGCGTCCCGACAGAGGCTCTGGCTGAAATCTCGGGAAGAAACCTCTGCTCATGGGGAGGCTGAAGAGGCTGCGGTGGGTGTGGGTAGAGCTAGGAGTGGAGCTGGTCCCCAGCCTTGTGTCCTTGTGTCCTTGATCCTTACCAGCCTTTCTCTGCTCTGCTTGTTTTATCCATCGGTTTCCCGTTGTCCATTCTAAGAACAGTCTCCTGTCTTCCGCCCCCTCTCCTTCAAACCACTCTCTTCCTGGACTATCAGGAAGTTCTTCTTGGTGTCTACCCTTCCCCTTCCTGCTTTGATCTATTCTGGAGAGAGGGGCAAAAGTGGCCAAAGATTCTGGGGTCAGGGGTGGTACTCAGCTGTATGCCCACCTGAAGGAGCTGGCGAGGCCAGGGTAAGAACTGGAAATCAAAGTTCGAAGGTCCAGCTTGGAGGCCATGACGAACTGCTGTGCTATGGCTGCCTAACCCCCAAACCCAGCTCCGCCCACGCCGGCTCCCTGGGAGTGTTCTCAGACCTCCAAGCTTGGGAAGCCTTCCCCTCTCTCCTAGCTACACGCCGAAGACATGAGGCGCGGTGACCTGCCCATGTCCCCAGCCACTTCCCGTCCCACTGCCATCCCGTTCACCTCTCCTGAGCCACCCCGTTCTCCATTCCATCTTCCTTCCCAAGTTCTCCATCTCCGGAGTTCACCCAGGAGGTTGTATAAAACACAGATTCCTGGGCCAGGCCCGGGTTCAGAATCTCCCCGTGTTAGTCTAGGTCCACAGGATGTCGTGGTAATGCCCACCCATCCCGGATTCAGCTCTGCTGGGAGCTCTGAGAGGGGGCTTTGTGAACCCTGAGGGCCAGGGTTGCCTTCACTTCCGAAAAAATGGAGGGAATAAAGACAAAGCATCTAGGAAAAGACTGGAATCTGCTCAGACAGGTTCTGGGAACTTGCCGCCTTGCCTCCAGGGTCTTAATGGAGCCCAGAGATGGAGGGCACTAGGACCTGGGGTGGGGTTGCTTTCAGGCCTAGGAAGGCTGTTTTCCCCTCGGGCTGGTGCTAATCTGCAGGGCTGCCCCCCAGGGCCCCCACCCAGACTCACCTCTGACCTCTCTCTGCAGCCCAGGTACCAGACAGTGATGAGCCCTTTGTTCCTGATTTCCATGCAGAAAACTGTGAGTGGAGGGCCCTGGGTTGAGGGAATGGGGAGTGGGGGAGGGCAGGAAATGAGTCATGGGGATAGAGAATCACAAAAGATCAACTTGTTCTCTCCTAAGGAAAAGGGGGGAAGAACGGGGCTCCCCAGTCTTGGGTTTGGACGCCAAAACCAAGGCAGTGCCTGGGAGCTGGAGACCTTGGTTCAAGTCAGGGTTTGCGCCGTCCTCGCTGTGTGCCCTGGGAGTGGACACTTCCCCTGTCCCTCCAGTCCCTGATTTCTGGAAGGAGGGGCTTAAACCAGTTTAGCAGGGTCCAGTCCTACCCTTCTAGGTTACTTTCGTGCAACTGGGGGACCCTTTTGCCTCCCAGGAGACATGTGGCTGCGTCTGCAGACATTTTTAGTGGTCACGCCAGAGTGGGGTGCTATAGGCATTTAGTGGGTAGAGGCCAGAGATGCTATAAACACCCCATAATGCCGAGGACAGCTCCCCCCCCCCAACAAAAATCCTCTGGCCCAAAGGTCCTCAGCGCACTGTTGAGAAACCCCGCTTTAATGTCAGATACTCAGTTCTCAACTGTCTTCACCATTGAAATGAACTAGGGGACAAATAATGGAAAACAGCCGACAACAGAACAGTCCGTCACTGGCGTAGTAGAGAGAGAACCTCACACTCGCTCGGAACCAGCTCCGCGGCTCGGCCTGGAGGCTGGAGTTTGCGGACCCAGCAGGGGCCGCAGGAAAGACCAGTGTTCCTCACAGATAATTAGGAGCATGTGTTTAATGGTAGTCAGCTGACGTGCGAGTGGGCGGATAGCCAACCCGAACCAGAGAAAGAATGATCCTTTATAGCACCGAAGAAGAAAACATGTCTCTCCCTTGGAATTTTCCAGGGCACTCAGGAAAACCACAGGCCCTAGGTTGGAGGTGCTCACTCCTCCAAAGATGTTTTTGGGGGCTTAGGGTCACATTAAATGTTGAATTTTAGACAGTTTCTTTGGTTAATATTGGACCTTAGCCCGATGTATAAAACTAGACATGGTGTAGATAGCCACACTGTCCTTGAAAGTGTCTGATCATGAGTCTCTGGAAACTGAGACCCAGGGAATCACCTGGCTGGTCCTCAAAGAACAGAAGGTGTCGGGAGCTCTCCTTGCCTCCTCCGTGACCCCCTCTGGCCTTGCTCTGCCTCCTCCCGCTCCTGCAGTAGCTTTCCACAGCCCCACCACCAGGATCAAGAAGGAGCCTCAGAGTCCCCGCACAGAGCCCGCCCTGTCCTGCGGCAGGGAGCTGCCGCTCCCCTACCACCGTGGCGAGCAGTGCCTTTATTTCAGGTGAGCCCCAGCCTGCCGGGGAAGGGGAGGAGGGCGGAGGGAGGAGGGGGAGGCAGGAGGAGACAGGTGTGAAGGCAGCAGTGGGATGCAAGTTAGACAACACAAAGGATTTCTGAGCCCCTGGAAGGGAGCAACGGGGCTGGGGAGAGGCATTCTCAGGATTACACCCATTTTCATGAGTTACGAGAAGGGAGAAAAAGAGCTCACTTTGGGGCCCCGTCGCTCATGCCATTCCTTTCCCAGCACCCTCTACTCTTCCTTCTCTGGGGATAAAGGGTTCAAAGATGCTCGCCCAGCTTCTCTGCCCCCTCACCCCCGTCTCCCCCTCAACTCCAGTGCCTATGACCCCCCTAGACAAATCGCCATCAAGTCCCCCGCCCCCGGTGCCCCCGGACAGTCGCCTCTGCAGCCCTTCCCCCGGGCAGAACAACGGAGTTTCCTGAGATCCTCTGGCACCTCCCAGCCCCACCCTGGCCACGGGTACCTCGGGGAGCAGAGGTAAGGAGACAAGGAGACCTACAGAACCTGTGGGCCCAGGTCTCACTGGTTCTTCCTCAATCCCTGAGTGTTCTCCAGCTGTCCCTAAGAGACATGGCGTGGGGGAGGTGAGGAAGAAGGGACGTTGATACCCCCCTCACCCCCACCCCAGAGCCCACTCTGCAAGCTCTGCGAGTGGGGGGCACAGGGACAGTTTAAGTTAATCTTCTCTTCCTTCTCTGTCCAACACATCCAGCTCTGTCTTCCAGCAGCCCCTGGATATTTGCCACTCCTTCACATCCTCCCAGGGAGGGGGCCGGGAACCCCTCCCAGCCCCCTACCCACACCAGCTGTCGGAGCCCTGCCCACCCTACCCCCCGCAGAGCTTCAAGCAGGAATACCTGGACCCCCTGTACGAACAGGCAGGCCAGCCGGCGGTGGGCCAGGCTGGAGTCAATGGGCACAGGTACCCAGGGGCGGGGGTGGTGATCAAACAGGAGCAGACGGACTTCGCCTACGACTCTGGTAAGACATGCTCCCGGGGAAGGGGGTTGGAGGAGTTTTGCTGGGATTGCTGGGGAGGGTGGCATGCGATCCTATGAACAGTTCCATTACACCCAGAAGGTCTCCCTACAAGTTTTTTACCTGCTCACCCGCTTACCGCTTCATACATCCAACCCGCCCAACCACTCACTTTTTGTCATAGTTTCCAAAGAATTGTTATTTTTCAGTCAGCAACCTTCTGCTCAGATGAAAGATAAGAGGGGTGCAGTTCCTTGCCCTCAGGCGGCTTGAGGTTTCATAGGGAAGTTGAGGTTTATCTCTTCCTTTTTCTCTCTGCCAAGCGTTTGAGGCTATCATTACCTACTGAGACCCGAATGCTGGGCCGGGAGCAGGAGTTGTGAGGAGCTGGGGGACACAGAGATGAGTAGGATGTGTCATTGGTCCCAGTCCCCACGGAAGCTTAAAATTATTAACGGATTTGAATGAAGAGAAACATGGACCTGCAAGGAGCCAGGCTCCTAGTTCAGCGGGAACGCAGGATTACTGTGTGGTTTCCACATTCTGTTCCAGCCTCCAGGTTGATGGAGCTGGGTACGGGAGCAGGGCTGCTGCCTGAGCCTGGACAGGAGTGAGGGGCACTCAGCCAGATTCTTGACCAGCAAGAATGCAAAGCCTCCGGGGCCCGAGGGAGGGCCATTCTCATTTAGGAGGGACCCAGAAAACCTTGGCTTCTGTTACATTGTCACCATCCCCAAATTTGAGTTTATCTGCAAGTTGGTGTGAGAAAAATAAATACTGAGATTAGAGTCGGCTCAGGGCAGGCTAGAGCTTTCGGATTTCCCATTTCCTGATGTACAGGCTTTTAGGGGCGGGGGGGAGGGGTGAACCACAAACCCCCAGGCTGCCCAAGTGAGAACCACAAGGGTTCGCCTCTCCTCCAACGTGGGGCAGACGCTGAGCCGCGCCTGGCAGCGAGGTGGAGGAAGGAGGAGGGAAATGCTCTTGCCGCTGACCTTCAAAGGATGTAGACCGGAGGAGATCTTGTTACATGCCCTTGAACTCCTGCCCCACCCCCTTCGGCTTCCTCTCAATGGAGTCAGGAATTCCATTCACAAAATGGAGGCATGAATGAGCCCACCCTCCAGCCTCCTCCCGGAGGTGTCGGGTTTCACCGTCTCATTCATAGGTGGGAGTGGAGGGGGTAGGGCGGGAAGGGGCTGGAGCTTGAACGGGTGGCTTCACACCACCCGCCTCCTCCAGGTGGAGTAGGGCTCTTTCAATCCTAGGGAAGGGAGGGAAAAGGGAGTGAATGCGCTCTGCTGTCAGACCTGCAAAAACACAGCCCAGTGCCCACCGGCTCTTCCCAGATACAGATACATTCCGGTGTGCTCTCTCGCTCTCCCTCCCACCTCCCTCCCTATGGGTCTTCCCCCAGCCCCCATCCTCCTCCGTTTCCTCCCTCCCTACACAACACACACAGAGCTAGGAACCTGGCCTGCTGCACTCTCCCTCTCTCTCTCTCTCTCTCTCTCTCTCTCTCTCTCTCTCTCTCACACACACACACACACACACACACACACACATACACACAGCTAGGAACCTGACCTGCTGACCGGAGGTTAGCCCATTCCAAGGGAGTCTTAGGCATGGACACTGAACCCTTTCCCCGGAGGTTCATCCCTCCCCCCCCTCCTCCCCCTGAACTCACAGGAAACAGCTGTTGCCTGGAATCCTGGGCCTTGTGCAACAGCTTTGCCCAGCCCAGCTGCTGCCGGCAGTGCCCTCTGGCCCTCTGGCCCAGACTTCAAGCCGAGAGGTTCAAGCCTTGCGCTCCCTCTGGGTGAACTTGCCTTGGGATTTGGTGCTTGGCAGGCAGCTGGGGAAAAGAACCGGAATGCAGGCTGGCAGGAAGACGTTCTCAAATGTGGGCAGGACTGCCGCCTCCCCCTGCAGCCACCTGTAACATCACCCTTTCTTTCCTCCCGTCCCAGATGTCCCTGGGTGTGCATCAATGTACCTTCACACAGAGGGTTTCTCTGGGCACTCTCCAGGTGACGGGACCATGGGTAAGGCGGCCCCCTCCTCTCTGCCAAGCCCCTTCACATTGGACGGGGGTGTCCTGCTGTCTGGGAGGGTCTCCTGGCCAGGAGTGCCTCGGGATGCTGGGGGCTCATAGCAGTGAGCCCCCCCCTCAGATCTGAATGACCCCCAACTTCCTCCTCAAGGTTATGGCTATGAGAAACCTCTGCGACCATTCCCAGATGATGTCTGCGTCGTCCCGGAGAAATTTGAAGGTCAGAGAAGTGTTTGTGAGAGGGTCAGGGTCTTGGCCATGCCCTCTGTGTCCCCCCTGCCCCGCTCATTACCCCTGGGGAGAGAAGAAGGGGTTGCTTGGGGGACCAGAAGGCACAAACCTGACGGCCCCTGTTTTCTGTGTCGCCCAGGGGACATCAAGCAGGAAGGGGTGGGAGTGTTCAGAGAGGGACCGCCCTACCAGCGCCGGGGGGCCTTGCAGCTGTGGCAGTTCCTGGTGGCCCTGCTGGACGACCCGACGAATGCCCACTTCATCGCCTGGACCGGCCGGGGGATGGAGTTCAAACTAATAGAGCCTGAGGAGGTGGGCCTCTCAGATGTCCCCACCTCTCCTCCCCACCTCTTTGGGGCCTGGAGATACTGGGACCTGGGAATGTGGCAGACGCCTCCCCATCAGAGTTGCTTTTCCTGACCTGAATTCTTGTCACACCTGGGTCTGTGGGCTGCTGCTTAGTCTGCTGGACCAGCTTACCATTTTGTACCAAGAATCTCTGGTGCTCTTTCTAACCTGCCCCCCCCCCCCCCGTTTTTTGTCTGCTGAGCAGACACCACCATCCCAAAACTCTGTCCCGTCTCCAGGTTGCCAGGCTCTGGGGCATTCAGAAGAATCGGCCGGCCATGAATTACGACAAACTGAGCCGCTCGCTCCGATACTACTATGAGAAAGGCATCATGCAGAAGGTTGGGGGGCCAAGGGCCCAGGGATGGGAGGGGGAGGGGCAATAGCCATGGGAAGATGATGGGGGCAGGGGAGCATTTCTCAGCAAGTGTGTGGGAGCAGATAGTGAACCAGTCAGAGGGAATGAGAAATCGTGGACAAGATTTCCCTTTCCCGAAAAAGTGCCACCCAGTAACTGCAAAGCCCAAAGTGTGGAGACATCGAGATTGGAGAACCGGAGCTGTGCAGGGAGCTGGCGCCCCCCGTGTCTGCCTGGACCTGGCCAGGCCGGGTCGTGTTCCCCCTGCCCCACACCGACCTGGAGGGAGAGCTAGGCCGACCCAGCCCCTCTCTTCCCACAGGTGGCGGGCGAGCGCTACGTGTACAAGTTTGTGTGTGAGCCTGAGGCCCTCTTCTCTCTGGCCTTCCCGGACAATCAGCGTCCAGCCCTCAAGGCTGAGTTTGACCGGCCAGTCAGTGAGGAGGACACAGTCCCTTTGTCCCACTTGGACGAGAGCCCTGCCTACCTCCCGGAGCTAGCTGGCCCTACCCAGCCCTTTGGCCCCAAGGGTGGCTACTCTTACTAGCCCTGGCCGCTGCTCCCCTGCCGCCGGGGGGTGCTGCCCTGTGTACATATAGATGAATTTGGTGTTGGGGAAACCCTCACTGTGAAACCCACAGATGTCTTTGGAGCAGATCCCCACTGGCCCATCAGTCGCCCCTGCCCAGACTCTGAGCTGCTCACCAGAGTTGATGGGAAGGAAAAATGGAGAACACTGAAAGTGTAAAGGTGGGGTCTAGAAGCTCCCCTGGGGGTGTCACCTCCAGCCTCTTCCCAGGTCCTGCTTAGAGGCCCAAGCTGCACTCCTCTCCCCCAACACAGAGAACAATAGTTTGCTCTGTTCTGGGGGACAACAGAGAAGGAGCATTCCCACTTTATCCTGGTGGAGAGGGTTGCATTGAGCTCCCTGGATCTCCCACTGTGGGCAGACAGAAGCCTGGATCTTGCACTCCGCTCCAAGCTGTGACCCCCCGAGGGTCCTGCTTGTCCATTCTTGGTGCTCTGTGTTCCCAGAGGCAGGGGGAGGCTGGAATAAGGACGCTGGTGTGGGGGAGGGGCTGCAGGGTGGAGGCAGGGAGGGCTGGGTTCCTGCTCCTAGGGCCCTTTGCCTTTTCTCTGCCTTTTTCTAGGCCTAGGCCTGGGATTCCACCTCCACCTCCAACCTCCCCCACATCTGCCGGACCCCAATAAAGGCCCCTGCTTCTCCTGTTTGTTGTCCTGTGTCCTCTTTGCTGCCATGGGAGAAGGACCTGGGGTTGGAAAGAGCTTTGGCCTTGGGGCAGATGACCAGAGTTTGGCGCCTGGCCTTGACACTTAGCTTCACAGTTGGATTTGGGAAAAGACAGTTGACCTCTGACTTTTCCTCTAAAAATGGGCTCAGTGATACCTGTTCTTTCCCCCTGTTCTATCCCTCTCCAGGATTATGGTGTCAGGATCCTGAAATAATGGTTGACGGGTACTTCATAATCTGGCACTGGCTGTCTTCTTGCTGGGGAGGGGCCAGACAGGGCTGAGCTTGGAGGCCCTCCTGGAGCTTCCTCAGGCAGTTTGGCCTGTGGTTTTGTGACCATGACCGCACTACCCACGTCTATACCCCAACTGTGTGTCCCCCCTTCTGCCATGGCTCCAGGTTTCTGTTTTTGCTGAAGCTGGGGACGAGTTTATACAGAGAGGATCTGGAGAATGGGGAGAGAATGGGCACCTGGGCAAGAGGGTGCAGGGAGAGGCTGGAGCAAAGCCCTGTGTTCTGGCCAGTGAAGGCAAAGGACCCTGGGTCTTCGGGGAAAGGGGACTAGAAACAGGCTCCTTCCCCATATTTAGGGGACACCAGAATGCTGGGGCCGTTCTCTGTGGGTGGACGGGAAAGTCAAAGCTGAGAAAGTGGTAACACCTACGGAGGAGACCTGTCCAGGTGTGAGGATTAGAATGGAAGGTTCTAGACCCAGGCTCTGGTAAAAATGCACGCTCCAGTTAAGCCAGAACTGCAGCCCTGCTGAGGCTACGCAGGCCCAGCCCTCATTAAGGCTTGAGCAGCTTGGGTCCCCGGCCCCTAAGCCCTCAAAGGAACGGATGCCCGTCAACCACTACCACAAATAAAAAGCAACGTTATTGTTTTCCTAGAAACTGAAAACATCAACTTACTTTTATAATTTAGAGCAAGGAACAAAACATTTTAAAATACAAGTTTTAAAAAATATACATGTTTTTTTAAAAATACATAATTTAATTCCACATTAAAGCCAGACTATCTCGGTGGGAAGCTGTAGAAGTCCATGGAAACCCTGAGGTCCTGAGTTTTCGTAAAGGAGTGACAGATTTGGATGAGAAATGGTATCCACCGCCTGAGACCTGTGACCTCTATCCTCTGAAGTGTGAACACTGCCACTCCTCACAGCCCTTTGTTCAAATCTTAACCTTGGAGGGCCATGACTCCGAGGAGGCAGTCCGGCTCCGGACTGGATGAAGGTGAACCCTGGACGGAGGCGTAGAGTTCACACAAGCCGCACCGGGACGGTTCCCCCCACGTACACAAGCACACACTCAGCACGTGCGCAGGGGCAGGAAACTCCTGAGCGAGGCTCCTGCAGGGGCGGGGCGAATGGCCTAGAAGATTCCAGCGCCCTGCAGAAGACCCACATCCTCTCCCAGGCTGTCACTCAATCTCAGGGAAATATTGTTTCAAGGAAGAGAAACAAGGGCCCCATTGTGTGGGAGCGGCAGGCAAGTCCTCCTTCCCAATCTGGCCCCTTTCTCCCTCTGAGCAGGCTCAACAACGCTGCCTCCATGCTGTTTCCTGATGGTCAGTCTGAAGGTCAGACCCCTAGCCATACCGGCAGAGCAGAGCAGTGACCCCAGCTCTTAAGAGGGGCAGATGTTCAAGGAACACCCACAGAGCTAGGGTCCTTTTTACTCACCTAACCCACACAAGATGACTAGCCCTGCTGCCTCTCACGTTGGCCTGTTAAACATGTCCTCAATCTCAGCTCAAATCCCAAACCTCCCCACCCCGTCCCCAGGGCCTTTATGATCTCCTAGGTGCCCATGCCTCCAGGCTTGGTCACTCAGTGGGGCAGGCGGCTGCCCAGCCTGGAGTCTGTTCCTGAGCCGGAGACTGGGTAGCTGGGTGCCCAGCCCCAGCTTCACGTTCGGTTTCATCTGTAGGCCCCTGCCAGTCTCTCCCCCTAAGGCCTTAAAGGTAAACACACAAAGATCCCCTGCCCATAATTACTGGCCTGGGCTTCCTGAGGAGCACGTGAACAGAATCAGCTCAAGGGTGGGGCAGGGACCTCTGTCCGCAGACGCCCCGGCCTGTATTCCTCTCTGCTGGATCCTCTCTGAACTGTCTTTAGGGTGGTCAGTTTGCTGCCCAAAGACAGCCTACATTCTTTTACATCCTAGAACGTCCTAGAGTCTCTTAGCTTCCGGTGTACAACTCAGTACTTCTGGTATTTACATCATTTCAGAATTTACTAGAATAGGGATGGGGGAGACAATGCAGGCCATAATCTCCGACGTGCCCAGTCCCCCAGGGGCGTCTCTACCAGCTCCACACCTACACCTGCTCTCCAGAAGCCCCACCACCTGGCCTGGCAGCATCTGTCTGATGTTCTTCCCAGTAGAGAGCTTCCTCAGGCACTGGGAGATGGCCATTCCCCAACCAAATGCTACGAGAAACCCACTTGGCGACAGCAGCACAGACCGGCTATGAGAGGGGTTCTGTGGGTTTTGTTTGTGGTGGGGGACGAGAGGCTTTGACCAGAAAAACCCTTTGTTAAAGCCCATCGAGGACCCCAGGGGAAAAAAATAAGAACAAAATAAAATAAAAGCTGTGACATCGCTTGCATGTTTCAAAAAGAAAAAGGACACACTGCGCGCTGTGTGGCGTGCAGAGGAGGGAGGCCGGGCGAGCATTCCGCATCCAGCAGGCTGCATCTGTGACCACGCAGGCGCCCAGACTGGGCCAGTGGATGTGGTTAATCACGGGGCCATGCGGCAGAGCTGGCCTCGCGCGGGCATCAAGAGATAGGACTGCAGGCCTGGGCGATGCGTCACCCCCAAGCCCGAAGAGGCCCAGAGCTCTGGTTACAGGGGACTCTCCACCATGTGGAGAAGCCACCCATCTCCCCAACCCTGAGCCCAGGCCAACATCCTAACCTTCCAGCTAGAAGACACAGCCACAGAAAACCATTTCTGTTTCCTTAAGAAAATAAATATTTCTAGGAGGTTAAGCAAAAGTACAGGCGCTGGATAGGGGCGGGAAGTGGGGGCAACACGGTCAGTGAGCTTCGTGGCTCCCTCCTCCAGAGTTCCAGCTACGGCATCAGGTCCTCGCTGCGTCTGGGGGTCAGATGCTCGCCACTCCCGTTCCCATCCTAGGGCTACAGGAGTCGCCCATGTCGTGGAGATGATGCCCTGTACTCCCGTGTCGGCTCTGAGCCCCCGCTGGCCACAGTGCCTTGAGGTGGGAGCGGCTGGAGGCTCTGGCCAAACCAGGCGTAAATCCGTTTCAACTTTACCACCAGGGAAGAAGTAAGAGTCAAGTTTAGAAAAGGCCCAGGGAAGATATTCAGTCACAGGACAGCTGTACCCTCAGGACCAGTTTTTCCTCAGTAAGAGTGAGTCCAAGGCCCAGGCCTCGGCCGCAGGAGAGGCAGACACGGAGAAGTCCCGCCTCTCAGCGCCGCCGGAAGGCCCGGGATATTCTCCACGCGTTGGGCTCCTCGTAGCGGTTGTACAAGGGTTCAAGACGCTGCTGCTTCTTCTGCTTGCTCAGCTTGGTCGGGTCGGAGACCTTGAAGAAGGCCGGGGCGAACTCTACAAGCCACCTGGGGTCGATAGTGGTGACCTCACGCATGTACTCCTTCGTGGTCAGCACCAGCTCGTGGTACACCACCCTGAGTGCGGGACAGACAGAGGGCTGCAGCCTCCCGCGCAGCACCCCCCCCCCCCCGGGTCCCCGGGGTCTCTGGCAGGCCTCGGCAGAGCTGTCAGGATGTGTTCTAGTCCCGGCTCCAACTAGTCTTGGCTCTAGCTAGTTAAGCGACGTGAAGCCAATCACACCGCTTCTCTGGACCTGGGTTTCCTGCTCTGTGGGACGGGAGCGTGGTTTTTCGGGCTGTCTCCACAGAACTCTGGGGCCCTGAAGAGGTGCCTCTGGGGGCTGCCGCAGGGGCTGGGGAGGCCCGCGCGGCAAGGCTCTGCAGCTGCAACCCCTCCTAGCATGACGACACCATGGGTTTAGAGCAGTTTGATGTTAGGGTGGGTAAGACTCCAATTTTTTTAAGTGCTACTTAAAAAAAACTTGTTCAAACCGTCTCACTAGAGGCGCCTGGGTGGCTCAGTCGTTAAGCGACTGCCTTCGGCTCAGGGCGTGATCCCGGCATTATGGGATCGAGCCCCACATCAGGCTCCTCCGCTGGGAGCCTGCCTCTTCCTCTCCCACTCCCCCTGCTTGTGTTCCCTCTCTCACTGGCTGTCTCTCTCTGTCAAATAAATAAATAAAATCTTTAAAAATAAACAAATAAACAAACAAATAAATAAATAAATAAACAAACCGTCTCATTAGACGATCTCTAAGATCGTCCTCCTTGGCTCTCACTCCTGTGATTTTATTTCTCTCGACTGTGCCTACCTCCAGCTTCTGCCGCTCTAGAAACGGAAGCGATGCTAGAGGAGGTGCGAGTCCGGGTGAACACCTGAGTGCAAGGTGCCAGGATGGTTACACGCCCTTTCTGCCCACGGCTGCCCCTGGACCCGAGTCCTGCCCACCTACCATTCGGGCTGTCTGTTGAAGAGAGCGCTGGAAGGGTGGATGTAGACCACCTGCTGGTCGATCAGCGTCCGGTAGCCCTCCTGCGGGTCTTTCTTGGCAGCGTTCCGGAAGAATCCACTGCAGATGGCCTTCTGCACTCGCACCGTGGACTTGCCACAGGAGACCACATCCAGCTTGTGCCTAGCAGGAGAAGAGATCAAAAGAGAATGAAAATGCGAGACTACTCCGCATTCACAGGGTCTATCTTCTGGAATGATGGTGCCCGGGTCCCCAGAGTCTTGGGTTCCCCTCTTCCAGCCCTAAGTGTACCACGGGGGCAGCTCTACAGAGGGCAGGATGGATGCAGGAAGAGCCAGAGATTTTATTCGATTGAGCCTATAATGTTCCAGATACTTATAAGCAAAGCATTCTTCAATTACTAAGAAGTAAACTGCTTAGGAACTTTCTGAAATGATTCTCAGTTGCCCCCTGCCTGGGCGGTGGGGGGGTGGGGCACAACAAAGGAGGAAAAGGCGAATGTGAAGAGCCTGTAACTTCTCATCAGGTGCACAGAGAGACAGACGAACAGACCGGATAGTCAAGCAGGCTCCACTCAAACACGGGGCAAGCCACCAGACGTCACCTGTCCATTATGCCCAACATCTGCTTGCGAATATCCTGGGCCCGGCGCAGAGAGCGAGCCTGGATAAAGTTCTCGTAGCACCACGGGTTGGAGAACTTGTTGTTCTTCCAGGAGTTGTACACGGCCAGCAGGGTGAGGTGGTCCCCTTCGGTCTGGTGGAACTTGGCTTTCTTCTGGTCTGCGAGGGCTTGTTTATCCTGCCAAGAGGTGGGACGGAGGATCATTTTCTGTCCAACGGCTACTATGTGAGCACTCAGCAGCTCCAGAGAGGCCTACCTGGCCCTGCCGAGTGTCTACGTGAAGCACTGCGGTGACAACAGGCTGATGTTACCCACCGTCGCCACGCCCTGCACCTGAACGTGAGCCTGCTCTCCCTACCTTGGGCCTGTAGAAGACGTTCTGCACCGACAGCATGGACACGATGGTCAGCATCTCCTCGCTGCAGCCCAGATGCACGGACATGATCAGCATTTTGCACAGCATGGGCTCCAGAGGGAATTCTGCCATCTAGAGGGAGAAATGGAGACTGCAGTTGCTGCCCCGCGGAAGAGCCATGCGACACTGAGGGTCTGAGGGGGTAACACACCCAGAACCTTTACCCGAGCATGACGATATGAGCTGCCGGTCTCTATCCGAAGAATGTTGTTTTTTAATTTCCCAAATAAACCTCAACAAAATGTATGTGACTGAGAACATAACTACTGTTGGGGTAGATGGGAATTTTGCAGACCTCTTTTAAAATTAAGCCTAGACTCAATCATGTATCCTGAAGTAAAACTGACCGTACACAGAATTCCTTTTTCTGTAAAGAAATAATTTTAAGTGATGGTGGAACATCCAGTTTAAAAACATGCATCTAAAATTCTACTCAAAGCTTACCCAGGGCCTCAGAGTTTGATTTTGCACAGAACAAAGAGTACGGAAGGCTGGCCAGGGCCCCTCCCCGAAAGCACCGGAAGTTCAGTCTGGTTCCTACCCTGCGGCCCAGGCGAGTGAGCAGGCCCTCGTCGTCCAAGGCCCCCAGCGTGTACAGCTGCTCCATGGCCGTGATCAAGGTTTCCATTGGAGGGGCGTCCATGAAGTCAAAGGACAGCAGGTCATTGATGCCCATGGCCTAGAAGAGAAGGGAAGAAAGTGTGTGATGGGAGGGTCAGCTCTGCCAGCATTAACGGGGAGGGACAGTCCTTGTCCACTTCTTTCTTGTTTCTTCTGTCACAAGTAGGAAGTCATCAGCAAGCTTAGCGGTCACCTCCAGGGCTGGGCCACACAAAACCCTCAGACTAGTGGAAAGCATATACTTTCTCAGAAAACTTTAAAAACTGCTCCTTCAGAGTAAATGTAAATATAACTCGACACCAAAACGATCACAATTTAAATATGGGCAAAGGGGGGGCGCGCCTGGCGGGCTCAGTCAGAAGAGCTTACGACTCTTCATCTCGAGGTTGTGAGTTCAAGCCCCACGTTGGGTGTGGAGATCACTTAAATAAATAAATCTTTAAAAAAACAAATAAATACAAGTAAATAAAAATGGGCATCAGACTTGGAAGAGACATTTCTCCAAAGAGATTATAAAAATAGCCAAAAGGCACATGAAAATATGCTCCACAGAACTGGTAATTAGGGAAATGCAAATGAAAAGCACGAGATGCCCCTTCACACCCACGAGGACGGCCCCAATGAGGAAAAGAGCAGAACCAGGGTTGGCAAGGATATGGAGAAATAGGGACCCTCAAGCGTTGCCAGCGGCAATGTAAACCGGTGATCTCTCAGGAAGTTAACCATACGATCACCGTAGGATCCAGCAATTCCACTTCTAGATATGCCCCAAAGAACTGAAAGGAGGGACACAAGTAGATACTTGTACACTAGGTTTCACAGCAGCATTATTCACAATAGCCAAAAGGCAGAAACCACCCAAATATGCACCAACAGAGGCAGGGACAGACAAAACACTGTGTGTATACAACGTATTATTCACCCTCAAAAAGGAATGAAATTCCAACACACGCTACAACACAATGAACCATGAAAACAAGAGGCAGTGCAAAAGAGGCCAGACACAAAAGGACAAATACTGCATGATTCCATTTACATGGAAATTAAGCTCCAGAGACCAGAAAGTGGACTAATGGTCACCAGGGGCTGGAGGAGGGGAGGAGGGATGGTTCAATGCAACAGGGACAGAGTTTGTTTGGAATGATGACAAAGTTCCAGAAATGGATGGTGGTGATGGCTGCATACCTGGGGAAGTACTTAATGCCACTGAACTGTAGATCTTTAAAAGGTTACAAGGGTACTATGTTGCGTATTGTAACAAAATTTTTAAAAAAGGACAACACACCAGCTTGTCCTGTCTCTTACATACGTTAATTTCTACTTTGCATCGAGGCAGTGCCTCATGTCAGGCGGCAGGGATATGAAGATGACTAAGATATGGCCCCGGCGCTCATAGAGTTCACAATGGGGAGACACACGGACACGCAACTGCAGTAACGCAGTGAGATCTGCGTGCCGGGCGAAGAGTAGGCATTTCATGTGTTTGTTGGCTAATGTGATGAATCAAAGAAACAGACGAGTGGTGCACTATCCAAGTGTGTATAAGGGGGATGTGGTAGGACCTAAGCCTTCTGTTCCTTTCCCCTAAACTGACTGTGACCATAAACACAGCAGGTGCCCAATAAATGCTTATTGTATGAATAATCACTACAAGGAATTATGTTAGCAATCAGCAAGCACTGTGCCAAGGGCCTTTACCTGTGTTATCTCATTTATTTTCACAACAGATACTATTAATAGCCCACTTCTGGAAAGGAGAATATAGAACAGAGGGCTGAGCAGATAAATTTGCCAAGGACACAGAGCTCGGAGCCGAAGTCTGAGCCACAGATGCCTCTCTGTTCTCACTCCAGAGACTAGAGCAGGGGTTTTTTTTGTCTGAAGCTCTGGTTTAGCCTCTCTTACGGCGAATGAATAATAAATTACAACAGAGCACTCTGCACCAGTAGAGTGCCAGGGCCCCAGGGCAGCATCAGTGTCAGGGGGTGCAGATGCCATCAGCTGGGAAATTATTCATGCAGCTCCCCCTGCCAAAGAGAATAAGGGTCCTCACTGGGGACCGAGAGAGGAAGAGCAATGATTCAGAATGAAAACCCAGCCCCCAGAGGGTCAGTCAGTACAGAAACCTGTACTGATAGTTCCCTTGCAAAGTTCTTGGATTGGGAGTTTCGCTTCCATTCTAGAAGAAGAGGGCCGGACTGGGGTTGAAGGAAGTGTGCCTGTCCATGGTTTGGCACTAATGAGATTTTTCTAATATCCTTTTAGAAAATGCTACCAAATAAAATCTTTTATAACCAAATATCCTGCTGGTTATTATGGTAAGAAAAAAACGTGTGCTCGCAGCAGACATGCCAACTTAGCCCCAGACCCGCAGTGGAGATGCTGTTATCACAGCCATTTGCATTCCATTCAAAGGGATTGGCTCCACGAGGTTACTGCAGTATTTAACAAGGTTCATAAAACAGACGCTCATTTACTATGGACATACGACTGGACTGTTCCACCAGCCCATTCTAACAAGACAGTGATTTCTACCTTGAGCGAGAGCACTGTGCTCGCTAGGTTGGTCCTCTGGATTTCCGGCACGTTGGTGGTCAGCATTTCATCTCGGTAGGCACGTTCGGTGTACAGCCTGTAACACTTTCCTGGGCCTGTTCTGCCGGCTCTGCCAGCTCGTTGTTTTGCCTGAGCCTAGAGGGGTGGGCATATAAAAGTAACATATCTGTTAAACATCGTTCAACAGCTTTACCCAGGAAATCTACTAAAAGGGGGGCACTGAGCAGCTGGCAAAACCTGAAATGGGGTTTATTTCACTTCCTTTAGGACCATTTCCAAGACTATCAAAGCTCTTATCATCCCCTCTCTAAAACTCAGCATTTCAGGAAAGTTTGTTCAAAGGAGGCAAATATTAGCAACGTGAATGGAAGAAATATTATAAAGATCATAGAAATGCACATTCAAAATACTGTGACACAATATAAAAGAAAAAGCGTAACACAGTATGAAAAATACCACCTCCACTGTCGTGACCAAAAATGTAAGTGAACTAAAGAAATGTCATGTTAATCACACCAGTGATGACTCGGCAGCTTGTGCGTGCGTGTGCGCGTGTGTGTGCGCACGTGTGCATGCGTGTGTGTGTGTGTGTGCGTGTGTGTGTAAGTAGGCTCCACTTACAAAAGAATTATGAGCTCCACTTACTTCATGGCCCAGCATGGAGCCTGACACAGGGACTGAACTCATGACCCTGAGATCAAGACCTGACCAGAGACCAAGGAGTTGGATGCTTACCCGACTGAGCCACCCAGGCGCCCCTCCCAAATCAGGTTTGGGACTCTCAATAACAGAAGGAAATGTTCGCGCACATAGGGAGAAGAGCAAGTTACAGAACAATACTAAATTTGTAAACGGAACAAAAAACTACCAAAAGGAAAAACCAGGACAAAATGCCCCCAAACTGCGGCTCTGACGGTAGGCTTGCAGATCGGTTCCATCGACTTTGATCACAGATCTGATGTGGAACATTATTTTACCTTAATAATCAAGAAAATTAAACGTTTAAACAAAAAAATACACAAAACTGCATACTTAGTAGACGACTAGACTTGCAAACAAGAAACAAGCAGGGGCGCCTGGGTGGCTCAGCGGTTAAGCGTCTGCCTTTGGCTCAGGGCGTGATCCCGGCGTGATGGGATCGAGCCCCACATCGGGCTCTTCTGCTGTGAGCCTGCTTCTTCCTCTCCCACTCCCCCTGCTTGTGTTCCCTCTCTCGCTGGCTGTCTCTGTCTCTGTCGAATAAATAAATAAAATCTTAAAAAAAAAAAAGAAACAAACAAAAAAAGATGGGCGGCAGGAAAAGCATCAAAATGATGACAGTGGTGGCAGCAGGATTACAAGCAATTTAACATTTTTTTTCCTCTTTCCCCAAAATAATGTAACACTTCTCTGCACTACTGAGGGGAGGGGGCCGCTGATTTTTAAAGTGTGTGTTTTTTAAAATTATTTATTTAAGTAATCTCTGCACCCAGTGTGGGGCTCGAACTCACAACCCTGAGATCATGAGTCCCATGCTCTTCCAACTGAGCCAGCCAGGCACCCTGAGGGGCGCTAATTTTATATTTAAAAAATATATGTAGTTTAGCCATAGGTTGCTAGGAAACAGTGAATGGCAATCGGAAGAGGGCCATTTGCTGACAAAACCATCTGTCTTACAAGTAGTATCAGGACTTTACAAATACCTATTCCAGCCCCAAACCAAAGGACAGCGTATGAAAAATCACTAAGCGCACAAAGGCAGGCAGCAATCGCACAGTGGCAGACTCCACGGCGTTCTACAGATGTCTCTCTCCAAATCAGAGAGGACAAGTGCAGCTAATTTCTCAATCACTGCGAGTTGCACGCACCATCCCGAGGAATGGTACAAAACATACACGCAGGGGCCAGACCGCCCTGGTTCAAATCCTAGCTCCACCAGCTGTGTGACCTTGAGCAAGTCACTTAACCCCTCTGTGCCTCCTCCTCATCTGTGAAATGAGGGTAAAGACACATCTACCACCGAGGGTGGGTGCGGGAGCGCAATGAGTTCATGTATGTGCAAGTACCGCGGGCCGGCACTTAGTAAGCACTCTGCACGCGGTAGCTAGCGCCACTGGAGGTTCGAAAGGACGACAGCCTTCTGATTTCTATGGATTACGAAAGTCACGCATCCCTCTTATAAAACATGAAAATAATACGTAGAAGCACACGGGGAAAAAAATGCACTTCACCCCTCAGCACAGAAACCGGCAGCTCCATCGACAAAACCCCCAGCTACCATGCCGACTGCACGCCGTCTCGGGCGCATGCGCGCGCACCATTTATTTTTCAACAAAACTTGGATTCTAGGTGCTATGGTCCCATTCACTTTTTTCAAATAATAGATCATAATTATATGCTTATGTCATTAACTATAGATGCGAACAACCATGTTAACGCCACGCAACACTCTATGGCGTGGATAAACCATATTTTATTAAACGACTTCCCTTTTGGAGTTCATTTAGCATTTTCCCAGGTTTCCCTTCATATAAATAATGCTTCGGTGAACATCCTTTCCCCTTACTTTCAGACGTGTGCTTAGTAAACTTTCAGATTAATTCCTGCAAGTGGAACCATTACATTCAAAAGATGAACTCTGAAATGTTGGATGCCTTGTAGCCAAAATGCCCTCAAAAAGGCTGATCACGTTATTCATTTTTAAACATAATTTGGGCAGGAAATTATTCCACAATTACCAAAGAAACACATTAACATCTCATGAAATATTACTATCTCAGATGTCTGTGGTTAAGTACAGTATTTTTAAAAATATGTCCATATGGGTGCTGGGGTGGCTCAGTCGGTTAAGCATCTGCCTTTGGCTCAGGTCATGATCCCAGAGACCTGGGATCAAGCCCTGCGTCAGGCTCCCTGCTCAGTGGGGACCCTGCTTCTTCCTCTGACCCTCCCCCATCTCGTGCTCTCTCTCGCAAATAAATCTTTAAAATAAATATATGTCCTTATATAGTTTTATAATCTAAGGTGCTAGAATTTAAACATTTTAAGTTTGAGGAGGCTTTTTAATGTTGAAACACTATCCTAAAGATTGAACACAAACCACACAAAATCTTCCTTATCTCACAAAAGCACCCAGTATCTTAAAGGTTCCTCTTTTTTTATTTTTAAGATCTTATTTATTTATTTGAGAGACAGTGAGAGAGCAAGGGTGAGAGTGTGAGTGTACAGAGGAGAGGAAGAAGCAGACTCCCTGATGAGCAGAGAGCCTGACGCGGGGCTCAATCCCAGGACCCCGAGATCATGACCCGAGCCGAAGGCAGACGCTTAACTGACTGAGCCACCCAGGCACCCCTTAAAGGTTCCTCTTTGAAAACAATAAAGTTCAGGGGCGCCTGGGTGGCTCAGTCTGTTAAGGGTCTAACTTCAGCACAGGTCATGATCCCAGGATCCTGGGATCGAGCCCCACATTGGGCTCCCTGCCCAGCAGGGAGTTTGCTTCTCCCTCTCCCTCTTCCTCTGCCCCACCCCCCTGCTTGTGCACGTAAATGCACGTGCGCTCTCTCAAATAAATTAAATCTTTAAAAAAAATCTTAAAAAAAAAAAACCAATAGGGGCGCCTGGGTAGCGCAGTCGTTAAGCGTCTGCCTTTGGCTCAGGGCGTGATCCTGGTGTTCCGGGATTGAGTCCCACATCAGGCTCCTCCACTGGGAGCCTGCTTCTTCCTCTCCCACTCCCCCTGCTGTGTTCCCTCTCTCGCTGGCTGTCTCTCTGTCACATAAATAAATAAAATCTTAAAAAAAAAAAAAAACCAATAAAGTTCAAAATATAAAACCACAAAAAATTTAGAAGCCCTAACAAGGATTTTCAGGATAGCTGTGGGTAGAAGCTGCCATACCTGAGAAATCGGAGTGACCACGAGCTGATCGATGCCAGTCTTGGAATTGTAAACTTTTTGCTTCACAAACCCAGGGTCCACCACATAGTAGATGCCATCAATAGTCAGCGAGGTCTCTGCGATGTTGGTGGCAATCACGACCTGCAGACAAAAAGGACACCACTGGATTGAGCCGCCCAGGCTCCGCCCGGAGCTCTGAATCAGGACCTCTGACCTCAGACATATTCCCGAAGGAGTGTGCCATTATCAGCCTCTCTAGGGGATTCGACAGCACTTCGTCTGTTCGGCCTCAAATGAGTGGAAGGGGAGGTGCCCTCATCTTAAAGGTCAAGTTGGGAACGGGCTGCTACCTGAGAGGAGAAGCAAACAGGAAAAAGCAAAGGCCAATCAAAGCCAATTTCATTTGGTGCAAATGGCTACATATCTCATTTTCTAGATCCAGTGTTGATTACTACAATTTTAATTTTCTTGCACCCTGGGAAAGCAGAGATTTCCTGGCATCACATGTGCCGGCGCAAAATGAGATTTTTCTTCCCCCACGGGGACATCTGGACTACAAAATGAGCTGTTTGTGTACGTGGAACGAGAGATTTTTTTTTTTCCTGATCATAAAATGAACGAGGCAGCAGAGGAATTTCACGGTTTGTGTGTATGCAGCAGTCTGTGTGATCTAGAAGATTATTGGTCTCGGCTTGGCACTGCCACTGTTCTTCCACCCAGAGGTTCAGCTAATAAAACACAATTGCTTGGAAAAATCATTGCAAGGAAGCACCAGAACATCCCGAGTCGTGCCAGCATCTCCCTGGCCCTGAAAGGCTTCCACCTGCCACAGAGCTGCAGAACCCTCTTAAAAAGAAGTCCGATCACCAGGAACAGAACAGAAGAGGAATCGCCGTCTTCCCCGCCTCAAACCTGTTCCTTCTCCGTGTTTCCCTCCTCGGCACCCTCTTCCATCCAACTGTTCAAGCCAGAAAACTGCGAGTCACTCCTGACTCCTCCCTGCCCTTCTCCCCTGCACCTCCAGGCACCCGTTCTGTCTCGTCCATTCTAACTCTTCAGTGTTATTTGAATGCATCTGTCTTCCATTCCAAGGTATGCACTCAAGAGAAATGAAAACATATGCCTGCACAGAAACTTGCAAACAAACGCTCATAGCGGCATTATTCCTAATAGCTAACCTGTGGAAACGACCTGAATATCCGTCAAATGGTGAATGGAAAAACGAAATGCGGGACAGCCACATTCTGGAGGTAGACTCTCATTCTACGGTAGAAGATCGTGTGGCAGTAAAAAAAAAACGAAGTACTGATACACGCTGCAACGTGGATGAAACCTGGAAACGTGCTGCGTGAAAGAAACCGGTCAACAAGGACCACGTATTATATGACTCCATTCATATAAACTGTTCAGAATAAGCAAATCCAGAAACACAAAAAGTAGATGAGTGGTTTCCAGGGACTGAGCAGAGGGGTGAATGGGGGGTGACTGTTAAGAGGTACAGGGTTTCGTTTGGAGGTCATGAAATTATTCTAAAATTAACTCTAGTGATTAATGGTTATGATTAATTACCACCAATAATGGCAATTAACAGTCAAACGACTCTGAATATACCAAAAGCCACTGGATTGTATGTTTTAAAGGGATGAATTGTATGGTATGTAAATTGTGTCTCTGTAAGGCTGTCATCTAAAAAAAACCCATCTGGGGGCACCTGGGTGGCTCAGTCATTAATCGTCTGCCTTCGGCTCAGGGTGTGATCCCACCGTTCTGGGATCGAGCCCCACATCAGGCTCCTTGCTCCTCTGGGAGCCTGCTTCTTCCTCTCCCACTCCCCCTGCTTGTGTTCCCTCTCTCGCTGGCTGTCTCTGTCAAACAAATAAATAATCTTAAAAAAAAAAAAACAAACAAAAACCCATCTGTCTCCTCTCCCGCTGTCTCATTTGCACATCCCCACGGTTAGTTCCAGCGGCTAGAAGGGCACAGCCCCCGGGGACGGCCACACTCTCCTGTCCCTAGGCTATCACAGGCTGTGCTCTCAGAATGCTTGTCCTCCCACCCTGCTTGCCTAGAGGAACAGCCACATGCTCTTCAGGACGAGCTTAGATCCTGACTTCCTCTAAGAATTCTGGGCGAGGGGCTCCCCCTCGGGGTATCCACAGCCCCAGCAGCTCTTTCACAGCATGTGCTCAGGGCATGTCTACTGGTGGGTGCCCCACGGCAGAGACAGGCCTGGCCTCACACCGCAGCCCTAGTGTGTGCTCCGAAGCCTGACAGACGCTCACAAAGTATCTGTCGGATGTAGGAGAGGACGAGGAGCTGGGGCCACATACAAGATCTGTATTCCTTAACAAACTGGTTGGACTGTTTTCTAAGACATAAGAAAACAAAGCTGGCGTGCACCTCAGGCAACCCCCGTCAGTGGCAGGTGCACGCACCGCGTGGGTCCAGAGCGCACGGGAGCTCCACCTCTGCCCAGTTACCTTCCTGCTGCCAGGCGGAGCCGGGTCGAAGATTCGGGTCTGCATCTCACTGGGAAGAGCAGAGTATACCGGCAGGATGATCAGCTCTGGAACATCCGGTCCCAGGGATTTCATTCTTTCATAGAGGATCTCGCAAGCGGTATCGATCTCCTCCTGACCAGTCAGGAAGACCAGGATATCACCTAAGAAGAGAACGTGGACTTCCTGGGTGCGTGCTCCATACAAGACCACAGGGACATGAAAAGAACGCCGAAGGATGGAAGACACACTCCTATTCCGACCTCTACTAAATCAAGTGGTTTTCATCTGTCCGGGTTTATTCTGGTTTTTCCTTTTGAGTGTGTTCTTGTTTTTAATTTTTTTTTTTGATTTTTAAAAATTTGGGTCAATATGTGTGAGCGCACGTGCATGCGTGTGTGTGCACGTGTGTGTCTATGTTTAAACAGATGCACTTAAACCCTGTGCACCATTATTTGCATCTCTACCACCACTTCAAACATGCAAGACTTAGGCTCACAGAGAGACTGATATTTACAAGGCATTTTTTTAAAGATGAGAGAAAAGTGACCCACGTTAGGACTTTTGCCCTAAGACGGGAAGATGCCCTTTCCTCCCACCTGGCGGTTCTGTTAAATGGATCTGCATGACGGTGATCAAGCTGGCGTCCAGATAATCTGTCTCGGGTTCCTTCGTGTACAGTATTTCCACCGGGTATGTCCGACCTGGGATGGTGAAGATGGGCGCTTCGTAGAAGTACTGCGAAAACTTCACTGCGTCCAGCGTGGCGGAGGTGACGATCAGCTTCATGTCCTGCCGCTTCTGAACCGTCTAGAGGGAAACGCAGTGCGGTGAAGAAGGACTAGGGCACAAAGGCACAGGGACTCGAATCCAATTCCCAGGACTCAGTCCCCAACAGGTGGAAGGGGCACCAAAGGGCACCTCGCTACCTTCTTCAGCAATCCAAAGAGCACGTCGGTGTGAATGGTTCTCTCGTGCGCCTCGTCCAACATGATGATCGCGTACTGTGTGAGGTCGGGGTCAATCAGGCACTCTCGGAGCAACATCCCGTCTGTCATGTACTTGATCACTGTCTCCGGGCTGGTGCAGTCCTCAAAGCGAATGGTGTAGCCCACCTAAAGCAGAAGCGAAGCTGAAAACCTCAGACACGAACCCTCTCCTTTCTGCAACCAGCAGGCAAGACTTTGGCCCGGTCACACTGTTGCCTGTAATCTTAACAGGTAAGAATTTGACCAAGGTGTGCAGTGATTTCCTCATAGTAAAATCTGCCTTGGACTTGACCCTGAACGGATTAATGATGACAATGAGCACCCTCTCCCCCTCGGAGAAACCTGAAGTACCATTCCCATTCTACAGAGAGAGATCTGGGCTTTACACTCTCTTTAGGCGTTTCCAGAACAGCTTCACTACCCACTTACCTCTTGGCCCAAGCAACAACCAAACTCCTCCGACACTCTTTTGGCCACGGACATGGCTGCTACTCTTCTGGGCTGGGTACATCCTATCTTGCCCCGGGACGTGTAGCCTGCCTCCGCCAGGTACTGGGTGATCTGCGTGGTCTTCCCAGATCCTGTCTCTCCAATAACAATCAGGATTTGGTTGTCATGGACAGCCTGAAAGCAAGAGAATATAAACATAATCATTAAAATTTCCGACACGTTACTCTGCAGGAAAATAATTAATGCTTACATTCTAACACTAAAGAACAAAAAGGGGATACAACAATATACATATGGTAGGATTACAACCAGAGTCCAAGTTACTTTGAATCGTGCATAGAAAAAAATATTAATGGTGATTTTCTATGGGCAATGCTCTTTCTTATTTGAACTGCATGCATAGCTTAAATTAAAAACCTCAAACTTTATGGGTATTCATTTTTAACAGACTCAACTCTATTTTTTAAAATTTTATTGGTTTTCTTCAATTCATAAGAACCTAAAGGTTGATGCTAAAAGCATAAACTACCACCCAGATATCCCTGATTTTACATATATATATTTTTTTACGTACCACATGCACATGGTTAAAAATTCAACAGTAAAGAAAAAAGGTATATAAAGTGTTCCTGGGTGTCTCGGCTTAGTCGGTCAAGCATCTGCCTTCGGCTCAGGTCATGATCCTGGGGTCCTGGGATCAAGCCCCGAAACAGGCTCCCGGCTCTTTGTCACTGCCAAATCTCCAATACCTTACCCCAGAAGTCATCTTATTTCTACACTGTTTATAACAGCAAAGGACTGCCATCAACCTATACGTCTATTAATACAGGACTAGTTAAATAAGCCAAAGCACAGCCACACAAAAAAGCACCCAAAAAAAAAAAAAAAAAAAGGAAGATTTTCCGAGCTATGTCATTAAGGGGGAAAAGCAAGATGCAGAACATATGCATGATATGCTGCCATCTACAAACATACAGTAGACAAGAAACATACACCGTTTATGCACACAGGTACACGTGTACTTGTACTTGCTTGCGTATGTTTGAGATAACACAGAAAGGATTCACTAGGAACTAGTAAACTCGGCTGCCTAGGGAAAACTTGCTGGTCTTCAAACCTGATCTCCAAAAAATGGAAAATAGTACCCGAAGCAAAGTGTTGCCCATATGGGATCCCTGGTCAAGCATCCCCAACCTCTCTCACTGGCCGGAGACGCAGTTCCACGCCACACAACACCCCTGCCCACTCGGAACGGCTCCATGGGCCCCTCGTTCAAACAGGTTTATTTTCTCATTGGAAAAAAAAAAAAAACATAGGGGTGTCTGGCTGGCTCAGTCGGTGGAACATGCGACTTTTTTTTTTTTTTTAAAGATTTTATTTATTTACTTGACAGAGGGAGACAGCCAGCGAGAGAGGGAACACAACCAGGGGGAGCGGGAGAGGAAGAAGCAGGCTCCCAGCTGAGCAAGGAGCCGGAGGCGGGGCTCGATCCCAAGACTCTGGGATCACGCCCTGAGCCGAAGGCAGACGCTTAACGACTGAGCCACCCAGGCGCCCCGGAACATGCGACTCTTGATCATGAGTTCAAGCCCCACACTGGTGTAGAGATTACATAAATAAATCCAAAAAACTATATAGACTAACATATACATTTTTATAAGTACTTGGATGTGTTCTGTTTTTTTCCTATTCTCTCTGGAAAAGCCACTTCAAATGTACACATACCCGTCCAGCTAATTTCAACTCAAACACGTCATCCTTCTTTTAGAAAACACCGCTGCTCCCACACCAATACATCGTAAAGGGGCTTCTCACCTGGACCAGCTGCTCCTTCAGCTTGTAGATGGGCAGGCTCTCTCTCTGCTCAATGATTGACATCTGCGTCTTTTTCCCGTAAGAAGCTTTGTTGCCCCCAAAGGCATGCTTCTTCCACTCAGGGATGTCATTGGGCATCATCCCAATACCCCTCATATTGGCAGCAATCTGCCTGCCTTCCGCTGCAAAGAAAAACAGGCGACTTAGTATTATCCTCAAGCTAGCTCAGCGTCCCCGCCCCCAACATTCAACAAATCCCATTTCCCCAGTTGATCCCTCCTGTCTGCTACCTCTGTGTTCAAGGCACCATGCTCTCTCCTCTGTTAGAAAAGCCTCCTAGGGGCATGTAGTTCATGGTGCACTGGGTGTTATACACAACTAATGAAACATCGAGCCTTACATCGGAAACCGGGGATGTACTGTATGGTGACTAACATAATATAATAAAAAATCATTTAAAAAAAAAAAAAAGAAAAAAGAAAAGCCTCCTAGGTCAGCTCAGTGTCTACACTTGCCCCATCGATCCATCTGTGGGGCACTCTCAACAATCCTTTAGAAATGCAACTCTGATCATGCCCCTCCCCTGTTTAGACCCTGGCAGCCCCTGCCAGCGGAGTCTAGGATTGAGCCCCAATTCCTGAGTCCTGGCTGCCCCACCTCATCCCCACCACTCGGCCCACCACTCGAGTCCAGCCGCACAGGCCTGCTTTCCAGCTCACAGCCCCAGGCCAGGCCACTCCTCAGCCTGGGACACACACCCCAAGGCCCACCTCATCCCCTCTGACGGACAAAACCCTATTTATCCTTCAGGTCTCAACTTTCTCAGGGAAGTGACCCACGTTACCTGTACTTCCTCACACAGCGCCGGTCGTGATGTAGTTAGTTAGCTGGTAACTACGTGTGATTAACCTTCATTTTCCCCACTAAACCGTAAGCCTCGTAAGAGCAGGGATCATGTCTACTTACTTCACAGCGTGCCTCAAGCTCCCCAGTTGCCTCACACAAATTACTAAGCACTTGTTATGACTGTATCTGGCAGTTCTGAACACTGACTACACAAAGAATTATGTGAAAAAAGGAGCTTCAAAGCTGTATTATCTTTAGCATAAAAAATTCTGGGGACACCCGGCTGGCTCAGTCAGTACAGTGTGCGACTCTTGATCTTGGGGTTGTGAGTTCAAGCCCCACGTTGGCTGTGGAGATTGCTTAAAAATAAAATACTTTAGGGGCGCCTGGGTGGCTCAGTCGTTAAGCGTCTGCCTTCAGCTCAGGTCATGGACCCAGGTCCTGGGATCAAGCCCCGCATCGGACTCCCTGCTCGGCGGGGAGCCTGCTTCTCCCTCTCCCACTCCCCCTGCTTGTGTTCCCTCTCTCGCTGTCTCTGTCAAATAAATAAAATCTTTAAAACAAAATAAAAATAAAAATAAAAATAAAATACTTAATTTTTTTTTTTAAGTAAACTCTATGTCCAACATGGGGCTGAGCTCAAGAGTCGGACGCTTAACCCACTGAAGGCTCAGTTGTTTTTGAACAGTCCCCACGCCCCTCCCAGGGTCTTACCATCAGGCAGAGGATCAACCCAGTGTTTGTTGAGCCCCATGGGAATAGAATCCATCTCCGCTTCCCGCTGGGCCTGCTTGAGTTCCCGCCTTTCTTTGGCTAAGGCACTCTGCATCATTGCTGCTTGGGAGAGGGAACCATCCGGGTTCTAGTGCAACAGAGGATAAGCAGCATCAGAATGAGATCTCAGCATGCATTAAATGTCCAGGAACTAAAATGCAGAGGTTAAGCCCCTTGAATCTAAGAAATGAGACCCACCTGGAAAGACGTTCATCTCAATGTACCAGACTACACTGGAGGAACTGGGACTGTTTGGCTTGAAGATGAGAACCCCAAGAGAGATGGGACACACAAGAAAGGGGTAAGACTTCTTCTGTATGGTCCCAAGAACTAAAATTAAGACCAACATGGCTGTCTCGGTAAGAGAGATTTCAGCTCTGCCTAAAAAAGAGCTAATGATCAGATCCCTCTGAAGATGGAATGGGTCTCTTTAAGGGAAGATGAATTCCCTGTCACCAACCAGGTCAAATACACAGAAAACCAAAGGGGAGGAATGCTGCAGAAGGGTACGTGAGTGAACTACAAGCACTGTATGGAAGGCTGGGCTGGAAGACCTTTAACATACCCTTGTCCAAACCTAAAAATGTATCATAACTTTCCATGAATTCTTCTCTTCACAGCCCTGCTATCCACAGCACCCAGTGCTACAGCTTTCACCTGAGGGCCAGCCCCAAGTGAGCCCTTCAAAACTGCCTTGGACTCTTTCAAGGCAAAGGCCTTGAAAAGACAAAAGTAACAAAGCCAAGTCAATCACTCTTTAAAACAAAAATATTCTAGATCCTGACCAACAGTCAATACTTTCTTCTAGCCTCAGTTCTGCTTCCACAGATGTAATAGCCGGCTCCGAGAAACTAACTCAACAGTTACTTTAAGAAAAGAAATCCACCCACCACACACAGGTTAGAGCCCCAGCACTTCTCACCTTGACGATTTTAATAGGGCTCATGTCCATGCTTTGCTTGGTGTGGCCTCTCAGGAACGGAGGCTCTTCCTCAACCAGTTCGATCTCAAGATCTTCATCTAAAAGATGAATGAGCAAAAACACAAGAGAGAAATAACCAATCATTTTCACCAAAACAAATGATTTCCATGGATACAGGCGATCTTTATCAAAGATAGCTCCCAAGGTCAAAAAGACAGCAATTCAATAGAGAGGACTGTCTCCTCTGCCCTCCAGATACTTCTGCCATTTATGCTCTGGCCCAAGACTGATCAGAGGAGCTACTTTCCAAAGAAGTTAAGCCTGTGGAAAAATGTGGTCTAACATTCTTTTTTTTTTTTTTTTTAAAGATTTTATTTATTTATTCGACAGAGATAGAGACAGCCAGCGAGACAGGGAACACAAGCAGGGGGAGTGGGAGAGGAAGAAGCAGGCTCATAGCAGAAGAGCCTGATGTGGGGCTCGATCCCAGATCGCCGGGATCACGCCCTGAGCTGAAGGCAGATGCTCAACCGCTGTGCCACCCAGGCGCCCCTGGTCTAACATTCTAAACGGCACTAAGGTATTTGCCATCCAACTCCATTATGGAGTAACTTCACCCACAACAGACTAGCAAAAAAATTAAGTTGAACACCTGGACAATACCAAATGTTGGCCAGGATGCAGAGCAAAGGAGCCCACACTTATGACAGAAGTGTAAAGGCGGGGGGGGGGGGGGCTCGTTGGTTCAGCTGGTAGAGCATAAGACTCTTAATCTTGGGGCTGTGAGTTCAAGCTCCACGTGGAGTGTACAGATTACTTAAAAATAAAATCTTAAGGGCGCCTGGGTGGCTCAGTTGGTTAAGCGTCTGCCTTCAGCTTAGGTCGTGATCCCAGGGTTCTGGGATCGAGTCCCGCATCGGGCTCCCTGCTCAGCAGGGAGTTTGCTTCTCCCTCTCCCTCTGCCTCTCCCCTGTGCTCGTGCTCGCTCTCTCTCTCTCACGCTCTCTCGCAAAATAAATAAAATCTTCAAAAAATAAAATAAAGTCTTTAAAAAATTTCATAATAGTATTATTCATAAAAGTAAACAAAAAACAAGAAAACAGAGGCACCTGGTGGCTCAGTTGATTAAGTATCCAACTCTTGATTTCGGCTTAGGTCATGATCTCAGGGTCGTGAGACCGAGCCCAGCGTTGGGCTCTGTGCTCAGCATGGAGTCTGCTTGAAATTCTCCCTCTCCACACTCACATTCTCTCTTTCAAAATAAATAAAATATTGAAATACATTTTCTTTTAAAGATTTTATTTTTGAGAGAGAGAGCAAAAGAGAGCACGAGCAGGAGCAGGGGGTGGGGGGGGGCAGAGGGAGAAGCAGACTCCCTGCTGAGCAGGGAGCCCAATGTAGGACTCGATCCCAGGATCATGACCTGAGCCAAAGGCAGATGCTTAACCAACTGAACCACCCAGCCACCCTCAAAATAAATAAAATCTTTAAAAAAAAAACAAAAACGAAAACACAGAAACAGCCCATATGCCCAAAAAGAGTAAAATGGATAAATTATGGTAAATTTACATACAGAAAACACGACAGCAGTGAATACGAAATACAACTATAAAAAATCATCATTGATAGGGGCGCCTGGGTGGCACAGCAGTTAAGCGTCTGCCTTCGGCTCAGGGCGTGATCCCAGCGTTATGGGATCGAGCCCCCCATCGGGCTCCTCTGCTGGGAGCCTGCTTCTTCCTCTCCCACTCCCCCTGCTTGTGTTCCCTCTCTCGCTGGCTGTCTCTATCTCTGTCAAAAAAATAAAATCTTTAAAAAAAAAAATCATCATTGATAAAGATCAAAAGAACGATTTAAAAAAAAGGAATTAAGTTCAAAAGCCAACTAAATAAGGTAGTAGGTAGGAACAGATTTATAGAGAGGAAAATGCTAAAAAAAAAACAGGGAAATAACACAAAATTTAGGATGGTGGTTACCCAGAGGAGGAAAGAAGAGGATGTAATCGGAGCGGGACAGGTAAGGGTTTCAAAGGTGCAGGTAAAATTCTCTGTAACCTGGGCAGTAGGTACCTAGTGTTCATTTATTACTTACATCAATTTTATGTCCTGGGATTTCACAATTTTTAAAAACTGTTAATAGGCTGAGTTAAAATTTCTTTCCATGGCAAGTCAGAGGTAATCTAATTGGACCCATGGTTTTCAGAACAATTACTAAGACTATCAGATGAAATTTACTATCCAAAATACAATTACAACTTTTTAGATTCTGAACACGTATCACAGGGTTGCCTGGGTCGCTCAGTTGGTTAAGTGTCCAGCTCTTGGTTTTGGCCCAAGTCATGATCTCAGGGTCACGAGACTGAGTCCCGAGTTGGGCTTCGTGCTCGCAGGGAGCCTGCCTGTGATTCTCTCTCTCCCCCTCCCTCTGCCCATCCCCCACACACGCTCTCGCTCCCTCTAAAATAAATCTTAAAAAAAATATATCATAACCAAAAAGTACAACAATATATGTCTGTCAGAAAAATGCACTTTCTGCTTCCATCCTGGAGGAACCCCCGTTCTCAGGGATAATGAGTGGTGAGACCTCAGGAACAAAGGAGCTAAGTCACTACTCAGAGGCAGATGTAGCTTACACTACATCTAAACCACCCTATCCAACTGCCCTCCTTGCCCACTGTCTTCCGGACGCGTGACCCTGCTCGAGCCGAGTGGCTAGTTACCTTCTTCATCGTCCACTTTAGGGAGAATGCCAGTCTCTTCGTCGAAGTCCGGAAACTCTTCTTTGGAAAGGACATTGGCAGCAATCATCTAGTGAAAGGACAGAGCGCAGCACCTGTCACCGGCAGGGACTGAAACCCTTCCTTTGTAGGCGTTAATGCAGAGGTCCCACACAGGAAACGCAAGTTTTTTTCCTCTTCCGACCCGGGACTGCGGGGCCTCAAACATCATCTATCCCATCCCTAGGGGGCACAACCTGGTGCCTAAAAGCTCAAGGGTCTGTCCTCCGGGAAGTGTTACCTGCTCCTTCCCTGCTTTCCCCAGCACTGGGCACATTCCCGGTTACGTAACACCCAACTTCGACAATCGTGTTTCCATCTGTCTCCTCCAGTGGACTCTGAGTTCCTCAAGGGTAAGGAACCATGACACGTTCGTCTCTACAGCCCTAGCATCTACTCAGTGCCTGGCACCCCGTGGCTCTGACGTGCACGGACAAGTGGTGAGAACAAGAACGAATGTTTACACAGCACTTCCCACAGGCAGGCACTAGCCTAAGCGCTCCACTCCTACGGATTAATTTGATCCCCACAGTGCCACCACTGGCCCTGTTTCACAGATGAGGGCACTGAGGCACCAGGAAGTTGAGTAGCTTGGCTCCAGATCACACAGCTAGTCAGCGGCCAGAAGTCAACCCAGGCCACTGAGCTCCAGGGCCCGCCCTAACTACTACGGCCTGCAGAATGACTCTGATCATAAAGGCAAATGGCTCCGACCTGTTTGATCTCCCACTTCTCCGGGTCAGAGATGCGGGTAAGGCGCTTGCGCTCCAGTGAATCGTCCTCTACTTCAGGGGCGCTGACGAGGGAGAGGTGAGTGGGTCTGTCTGGATTCCTCATGGAGGTCTCCTCATTGGTCTCCCCAACGAGATTTCGTCGCCGGTTGGGGTTTAGATCTTCTCCAGTCTCTTGATCCACATCCTAAAGCATATACAAAAAAAGGGGACTAACTCATTCTTTGTCCTCTTGTTTCCTTGGCCATCGGATGAGGACACGGGGTATCTCACCTACCTTCATGCTCAGACTGGTCTTGGTCCCAGTGAAGGACAGTACTTTGACCTTCACCCTCTGGCCTTTGCTCACCACATCAGCCACATTGGCCACACGGCCTTCTCGCCGGAGCTCAGAGATGTGCACCAGGCCTTCCCACCGCTTCCTAAGGGAAAGTCACACACATCTGGAGCATGCCTAAAATACATTTTCCCCAACCAATTTCCACCCTTGTTGGAACAAAAGGAAATGGTCTTAAACTCAAAAACTTGAAAGTACCAAAAAGGGGGTCAAAAAATAAAACAGTGGGGCACATGGGTGGCTCAGTCAGTTAAGTGTCTGACCCTTCATTTCAGCTCAGGCTGTGATCTCAGGGTTGTGAGATCGAGCCCCGCACTGGGTTCCACACTGAGCGTGCAGTCTCCTTGTCCCTCTCCCTCTGCTACTCCCCCCACCCCCACGCACTATCTCTCAAATAAATAAAATCTTCAAAAAAGAAAAAAGGTCAAATTCTAACAACCTGATACAGTTGATTTGATTAAAGTGGCATTAACCGTAACTTTTTAGAATGTGAAAATCCCCAGGGATAAGAGAAATTCTGCTCATCACAGGTGTGGAAGAAGAGCACCAGCCATTACCTTAATCCCTCCAGCTGCACAAAGCATCCAAACTGCATGATGCTGGTAACTTTGCCATTGTAAATGTCTCCGATGGCAGGCTCTTCCGGGGGCGGGCGGTCCACATGCTTATCCCGCCATCTGTCCAGAGTCCTTTCCCCATACTTGTCCCGGTCCTTCCTGTCTTTGGGGGGACTCTGACTTCTGCTCCTGGACCGATACCTGGACTTCCCTTTATTCCTTTCCCGGGTCCTGGAACGTGACCGGGAGCGGGACCGGTGTCTCCTCTTGTGGTCTCTATCACGGTCTCGGTCTCGGTCACGTTCTCGGTCCCGGTCGCGGCTCCGGCTCCGCTTCTTCTTCTTTGTCTTGTCCCTAACAAATCAACAAACACCTGTTTGAAAAAGAAACCGGCCCAATTTCATGTCCGCATCCCCAACACCCAGCACAGTGCCACACACATGGCAAGGGCCTACTAAGCGTTGAACTGAATTATAGTTTCTCTGGGACGCCCCTGCAGGCCAATGAAGGATGAGGTCACAAACATATTCCACCTCCTTCAACCCAGATTTCTATCTTATGAACAACTTAGCATTTGCCGTGTAAATACTCTTTGCAGGGAGCAATGAAGTAGATCTAACAATGTGGTACGTGGCCAGTCTAGATCCTATAAACTTGCCCAAAATTTTGCTTAGCAGGTCCACAAAATTCTACTATCACAGTACCCTCAACCTCCAAGGGCTAAGACACTATGGACAAACCGGTGCTCAGCATCTCTCTGCTTCTCCTGGCCCGCTGCACTGGGCATTAAGGCCTCCAGTTCCTTTAGGACATCCACAGCGACTTTCACATCATCCTCATCCAGCATGGTCTGTGACGACAGCGGCCGGCAAAGTTAGGAGGACAGGGGGAGAAAATCATGTGAGAATCTGCATTCCAGGTCCATCTGCAGACCTGACAGGCCCTACATCACAGACCACTTTACGTGAAGGAAGCAGAAGCTGGAGATTTCCAGCACAATTTGAGAGAGAGGCAGAAGGAATGAGCAAAGGCTCTTGGAAGTCACGGCTACATCTGACAAATTTCCTTTGTCCTTCATGCAAGCCTACGGAGGGCAATTAGCTACCACCCCTCCAGTGAAAGCATCCGAGTGATGATTATAAACAGAACATAGATGTTAAGGGCGCCCGGGTGGCTCAGTCGGTTAAGCATCTGCCTTCGCTCAGGTCATGATCTCAGGGTCCTGGGATCAAGCCCCAAATCACATCAGGCTCCCTGCTCAGCAGGAAGTCTGCTTCTTCCTCTCCCTCTGCTCCTCCCCCTGCTTGTGCACTCTCGGGCTCTCTCTCCCTCTCAAATAAATAAATAAAATATTTAAATAACAAATAAAAATAAAAACACTTCTAACATGTAATAGATTTTAAAAAAATCTAATTTCACATATCAGGTATCTGTTCTAGAACCTTAAGCTAGTTCATACTTATTTCATATCCCTAATCACTGCTCCCCACAATTCTCAATCCCATTTCCCTCAAACACCATTCTCCGAACTGTAACACTATTCTATGCATAGTGCGTACTCAGGGAAGGATCCAACATTTTCAATTTGAAAAATATATTACAACGAACACAAACTTCAAACTAGGAACTAATGAGACAAAGAAAAAGGACAGGGATGGGGGAAACACCCAGTTATGGTAGACATTCTCAAAATGGAATCAGTACCCGAACAGAAGGGTTGTCCGGTTGGCAAAGGACTGGGAAGAGTTCCTTCAGCTTTTCTTTCCCAGTTTTGGGTTTAACAACTGGATCTTGTTTCATCAAAGAGCATAAAGGGGTTAAAAAAAAAAAAAGAAAAGAAAAAGATATATTTAACATTTTTAACAAAGAACCCCAATAACAGATTTGCATCAAACTAAAAAATTGGACATAGCATTTTTCTACCTACTACTCATATACATTACTATAAACATGATTCAATTTTCTAAAAATAACACTGATGACAAAACCCTCAACAAACAATCTGGGCATGTGGTAGGGTGTGTGCTGGGGTGGGGGATACATCAGAATTCATTTGGGTAGTTATGTCTTATGGGTTTAATTTTAAGTCATTTGGAAAATGTTCCTAGACTGTGTACTTGGCTCGGGAGCTCCTGCAAGGGAAAGAACACGACGTACAGGACGCTCACACTCTACACAGCTCTGGGGGCTAAGCGCAGCGGAGCGCTCTACTCACCTTTGCTAGTAGAAGGCTTTGCTGGAGGCCGCATGGTCTGTATGAGCCGCAGCAAGTTACTAATAAGGGAATCCTTTCAAAGGAACAGAACAAAAATTGTCAGCCCCTGAATTCGTGCCCGAAAACACTAGTTTTAGGGGCACCTGGGTGGCACTGTCAGTTAAGCATCTGCCTCTTGGTTTTGGCTCAGGTCGTGATCTCAAGGTCATGAGACTGAGCCCCATGTCGGGCTCCATGCTCAGCTTGGGGTTAAGATTCTCTCTCCCCCTCTGCCCCCCGCCCCCACGCACGCATGCGCTCCCTCTCACTCTAAAATGAAAACATCTTAAAAAAAAAAAAAGAAAGAAACACTAAGAAAAGGTGGTTGTATTCCTGAACGGAACTAACTAGAACAAAAGCAGCACAGGGTATCAATTTGATGGGCATGAACCTAGCAAAACAGCTTCAGAGAAAGCTGATATTTAGGATTCTTTGGGGGGGAAAAGTAATTTCGTTCCATTCAACCATTTTTATTTTCCACTGTTCAGAATTACTTCCAAAACCTAGACTCTTTTGTCTTTAACTTCGGATTCATAAAACAAGAATATAAACACTCATAAAGACTTAATGATGGAAATCCTGCCCCATTTTCCTAGAAAGGTATCACAGGAAATACGGTTATATCACCATTGCTTAGTGGCATGAAAACATTACACACTTAATGGTTTCTTGGATTGGTACGCACAAATTATCTCCTCTCTCCATCAAAATCCTATGTGAAATCCTATCAAAATTTCAGTAGTGACATTAAAACAAAAGAGGGGTCTCCGGGTACACGTACCGTGAATTCGGCACCATTTTTTACCAGAGATGCCTTAAAAGTATCAAAGGTGGTATTTTTCTCAGCAAGACTGATCACAAATTCAGCTGCAAAAGAGGAAAGGGATTAAAACTGGAATGGAGACTAACAAAAAATCACTTTCAAGTACATTAAAAGCAAAACCAATTAGCCTATCCAACAGTCATAAAAACCAAAGAGCACCATCCAGTGAGAGTAAAGAGAATTTAGAGTACCAAGATTATCCAGGTATGTTCCAGTTAATTTTTAGAAACGCAAAGAAGATATTACTACAGAATGGCTCACCGGGCCCTTCAGTGCATCTAAGGGAGAAATATCTCCCTCTCCCAGATCATCGTACCCGTCTCATGAGACTAGTAGCTGTGCGCATTGCCACACAGACTCCAGAGCTAACAATGCCCCAAAGCAAGAGCCCTCCCTCTCCCCTCTCCCCACGATGGAAGCACACAGTAGGATGCTTTCTACAGTTTCAGGAAGGTCAGACCTAGTCCATCTATGGGAGCCAGGCAGCTGCTGAATGGTACAATCTCCAAATTGATCAAAGACTCACTTGCCCCTCAAATTTTTCTCTACAAACCTGCCCAGTGTTTGAAATTTCTAATATTAGAGCTATTTAAGTAAGGGACTTTTGGAAGAAAAGTGCATTTTGTGAGGGGTTGAGATAATAAGCCTCACGCTGTGAACGCCACAAGAAAATGGTAATAATGATTTCCCCTGGATTTTAAACCTGAAACACAGCAGTAACAGCCTAGCAGATCTGGATCGCTAACACAAGCTAGCGCTATCATGCCATTTCCTAGCGGGAACTTTTGTGCCTTTACCTTTTTGATGACCTAAGGAAAAGCCAAATGCCGTCGGGCTACATGGACTTAGCTTATGCATAACAATACCAACGGTTAAGGCTTTGAGACCACCTGCCATAGACCCAGCAAGCACTATGCTAAGTGCTTCCCGTAAGCTATCCCGTGATCCTCACAACAGCCCTCATTGATCCCTTTTTTCTTTTATTGTCCCCCCCCCCTTTTTTTTTGGCAGATGAGGAGGCTAAGGCTTTGAGATGCTCACCTACCCAATAATAACTGGTGGAGCCAGGATTGGAACCCAGGCAATCTGACTTCTGAGCCCACATTCTGTAGACAAATGTGGAGGGAGAAGCAAGTCACGTGGTGCGAGGCATGCAATGCTCAAGAGACTATTCCAAAGCAATCAGCTGCATATTCACACTGCAGCTGTCATTAATCAGGGCTGGGTTATTTTTTTTAATTTTCAGAATTATATAGGGGCATCATTAAATTAACTGAACTATCAAGGATGAATTAGTAAGACTTTTTTTTTTTCCCTTAGCGAGCTCTATACCCGATGTGGGGCTCGAACTCACAACCCGGAGATCAAGAGTCACATGCTCTACCAACTGAGCCATCCAGGCACCCCAAAGATGAATTCATGTTTTTTTTTTTTTAAGATTTTATTTATTTATTTGACAGAGATAGAGACAGCCAGCGAGAGAGGGAACACAAGCAGCGGGAGTGGGAGAGGAAGAAGCAGGCTCCCAGCGGAGGAACCTGATGTGGGGCTCGATCCCAGAACGCCAGGATCATGCCCTGAGCCGAAGGCAGACGCTTAACGACTACGCCACCCAGGCGCCCCAGATGAATTCATGTTTAAAAACAAGTTCAGTGATGGGGCGGCTGGGTGGCTCAGTCATTAAGCGTCTGCCTTCGGCTCAAGGCATGTTCCCGGGGGTCTGGGATCAAGCCTCACATCAGGCTCCTCCGCTGGGAGCCTGCTTCTTCCTCTCCCATTCCCCCTGCTTGTGTTCCCTCTCTCGCTGGCTGTCTCTCTGTGTCAAATAAATAAATAAAATCTTAAAAAAAAAAAAAAAAAAACAAGTTCAGTGCTGAAAAGAGGAAAAATAATGACACCGATTTAAGCGATAATATAGGAGGGTGCCAGGGTGGCTCACTCGGTAACCGTCTGACTCTTGATTTTGGCTCAGGTCATGATATCAGGTTGAGGTGAGATCAAGCCCTGCGTCAGGCTCTGCGTTGCGCATGGAACCTGCTTAAGATTCTCTCTCTCTCTCTCTCTCTTTCTCTCTCTCTCTCTCGGGCGCCTGGGTGGTTCTGTCCTTAATTGTCTGCGTTCGGCTCACGTCATGATCCCAGCGTACTGGGATTGAGCCCCACACTGGGTTCCCTGCTCAGCGGGAAGCCTGCTTCTCCCTCTCCCACTCCCCCTGCTTGTGTTCCCTCTCTCACTGCCTCTCTCTCTGTCAAATAAATAAAATCTTTAAAAAAAATAGATTCTCTCTCTCCCTCTGCCCCTTCCCCCATCTCCCTAAAAAAAAGAAAAATGATAGTACATTAAGGCCAAAATCAAAAGAATCAAGTCAAAAAATAAAACATAAAAGTAGCAAATATATACCTTTTAGTTATTAAACCCACTCTGGCAATTTAATTTCAACAGAACAATACTATCTATCACATTTTTCCAACTTTAGTAACTTTAATGTTACTGGTTTTAAAATTCTGTGTCCAACACTGTGATACTGTGATTTGTGAGAAGAAATGTGTGTTTGGTCTTCATCCCCTTTCCAGGCACAGCCCTCCTAAAACCCTTGGAATTTCAGAAGCGTGGAGAGTGAAAAAGGTCTTTTGTTACATTAAAGAGATGACTTTAGGAAAGTGCCCAAGTAAGGTGGGGCTGGTTGCCAGGGAAACCAACCACGTGTTTACATGCTGGAACTTTCAGCCCCGCCTCTGGAGAGGGGAAAGGGGCTGGAGACTGAGTTCGTTTACCAGTGGCCAACGATTTCATCAATTTTGCCTTTTTTTTTTTTTCCAATTATGCCTATTATAACGAAGCCTCCACAAACACCCAAAAGGACTGGGTTTGGAGAGCTTGTAGGTAGGTGAACACATGGAGATTTGAGCACAGTGGGGCACTTAAGAGAGCCTGGAAGCTCCTCCATCTTTCCCACATACCTTGCCCTATGCATCTCTTCCATCTGGCTGTTCCTAAGTTATATCCTTTTATAATAAACCAGTAATCTAGTAAGTAAAATGTTTCTCTGAGTTCTGGGAGCCGCTCTAGCAAATTAATCAAACCCAAGGAGAGGGGTGTCATTGGAACCCCTGATCTACAGTGACTGTGGGTCAGCCCCTGACCTTGCAAATGGCATCTGAAGTTTGGGGTGGGGCAGTCTTATAGGTCTGAGTCCTTAACCTGTGGGATCTGATGTTATCTCCACGTAGACGGTGTCAAAACTCAGTTCAATGTAGGATACCAGCTGGTGTCACAGAACCACTTAGTGGTACTGGAAAAAGCACACATCATAAACGGTGTCAGGGGCACCTGGCTGGCTCAGTCAGAAGAGCTCGGGACTCTTGATCTCAGGTTCATGAGTTCAAGCCCCACGCTGGCCACAGAGATTACTTAAATAAATAAATATTTTTGATAAATAAATAAATGGTGTCAGTATTACAAACAGAAAACGCATGTTTGTGGTTTACTTGCAAATTAAATGGAGACTTCAGTTATATATAGGCAAGAAAATTATGGAGTTTATACCTCATTTTGTTTTTTTACATAATGAGGTTAACCTCAAAATGATTTAACACTGGCTCAGTACGTGTTTGCTGAAAAACGAACGTACAACCCAGATAGCAAACTACGAGACTGTCACTCATTACCATCTAAAAGAGAAGGAGAATGAAGACAAAAGATACCGGACAAGCACATCTTGACTGGGAAGAAAAATGTGACTAAAACATATTGGCAGCAGGGCATCTTCCCAGGTGTGACATGGTAACCCCGAGAAACACACATTATCGTCCCCATTTCACAGATAAGGAAAACAGCTTCAGAGACATTAGGTATCTTACTCAAAGTCATAAGGTCATACATCTAACCTCCCTGACCCTTCTGTCACATGCCCTTTCCTTTCCATCTCTCCAGTTGATGACTTCATCTTCATTTAGAAAATAGAACAATTAAGTGGAAGTCTCTCCCTCATCTTCCTACCACCAATCCCTAAACCTATCTGCACCTACAATCGCATTCTCTGTCCTCCTTCCTATTAAAATGGATCAAGCATCCCTGTACCTAAGGTCAACCCCTCCATTCATGCTCTTGATCCCATCCTCCCTTTGCTTTCATAAGGGCTCCACCAGCCTGTGGCCTTAGCTCTAGGCCCCTAGCCTTTTTCAATTCCACATTTTGGTACATTCAACGCCTAATAAGTGGTTGAGAATAGTTAAAGGCAGACTTCAAAAGGCTAGATCAGGCTCACATTTGATACGTAATTTTGAGGAGATTACTTAATTACTCAGACCCTTGTTTTCTTAATCGAAAAACAGATAATACTGTCTCACAGGGCCGTGTGAAGATCAAGTAAGATAATGTAAGCAAAGCACTGTGCATAATATCTGCCCTGTCAATAAAGGTCGGCCATTATTATCATGATCACGATGGGGTTGCTCCTGCTGTTGTTCTTAACGCTGTTTAATTAACTAGAGCTGGGAGCAGGGGTAGCAAGGAGCAAGAGCGATAGTCGCTCCGGGTTTCACTGACAGCTCCGGGCAATGGTTTCTAACAGCTCAGCCTGGAAGGTTCTCAAGCGGGGGCCACGGCCGCAGGTTCCCTGGGCCCAAGTATCTGCGACAGAGAGGGAAAGAAACTCACAGGGACACACGTATTCAGCCCATCAACCCCATTTCTTCTTCCGCTTCCCTCGACCCCAGGCCCAGAGGCCGCAGGGGCCTCCCCGGGCTTACCCAGATCCTTGTCGTTGATCCCCAGGTGATTGTCCAGCTCGGTGCAAACTTTCGACACTAAAGACAGATACTCGAGTTTGGCGAGTTCCTCCGCGGGGCCTAGCTCTGTGCCGGTTACGGCTCCCGCCAAGGCCACAGCCACCGCCATGGCTACGGCCGCCGCCACCCAGCTTTACTGCCGGCCGTCTGAGCTACTCCCGTTTCCACTTCCGGGTCGGCGCACGACCCTTTTGTTTACAGTAAATTGAAAACTCTAGGAACTTCCCGTGACGCAATCGAAGAATCATAGAGATCAGACAGGAAGCGCTTGAGGAAGGGACGGCCAGGTGGGTTACTCGGCACGCCGGCAGCGCCCTCTACAGGCCAGCGAGCTGCTCAGTCGGCTCTCAGGCCCGGAAACGTTCAATCTCAGCGCTCTCCCTCCTGAAGTCGGCAGAGGGCGACCGTGGCCTGCGCAAGGGGCTCCGGGGAGGTCACGACCCTCACGCCTCCAGCGCACCGGCGCCTGCGCTTTGAAAAAGGCACCTGAATTGAAGCCTAGAAAAGGCAGAACTTGCTGTACAGCGGTTCCCTCTATTCCCGGAGCTTTGCCTCTTCGTGGTTCATGAGTGATTCTGTAATAAACCATTAGGTGATAGTCTAGTTCTATTATTAATTCATTTTACAGATAAGGAAACGGACACTTCCGCTATCTACCTAAGTGACATTGGGCAAATTAATCTTTGGGGGCTTAGTTTTCTTATCTATAAACTGAGATAATGTTGCTTTAACTGGGTTTAGGTGATGACCAAGATGATTGTGCGAGGAGCCCGACGCATAGTGAACACACTACAAATTCCAGTTAGTATAATCCTGAGGATGAGATAATGGTCATGGTAAAATTCATCTGTCAGGTACATCCCCTCAGTCTGAGACCCCAGAGAGCGACCCGGCTGTCTCTTATGAAAAGCGCTTCTCAACTCCGGATTTTCCGGTAGCAATACCCTCAGAACATGTGCCCCCAAATAGCAGCTGTGCTGTGAACCTAAGGTCATAAGCTCAGGTCTCCCAACTTCTGTTTCTGGTCTCCCATTTTCCTTTGCAACAACCCTAAGGTGAAGGAAGCCTTTTCCCACACCGCACTGCTCTGGGTGATGAATAAGGAAATGAGGGCACCCCGGGGTGAGTGGTCCTCCAATCAAGCAAAAGGGAGGAAATCAGACCCTTTTGCCTTTAGCTTCAGGCTACATTACACTGCTGCACCTTTGGACTCTGTCCGTCCAACATCTCACCATGGACTAAAAAAATGACAGAGAAACCCCTGGAGCAGTAGCTCTCACCGACTTTGAGAGCTCCTTGTTTCCAGGCTCCTAAGGAGTCAGTAGCGCACTGATTATTTTTCCTTGTGAATGGAAAGGAAAATCCTGCTCTTGATTCAACATGCTCAACTTGCCGGCTTGGAGTTAGGATATTAGGGACTTATTCCGTTTGGCTTCCTTTCTTTGTGCTTCTCTGCCTTTAGAAATGTTATATTTATATTCTGCTTTTCTCCAATATTTAACAGGAAGGGGGGAAAACATGGAGTTTGTTTTGTCTTAAAAGTACTGTGGGGGAAAGGGCTATAGAACCACAATGGGTAGTAGTTGTAGTAGCAGTAAATACTGTAAGAACTCTTAGGATTGGGTAGCCTGGGTGGCTCAGTAGGTTAAGTGCTTGCCTTCAACTTGGGTCTTGATCCCCAGGGTTCTGGGATCAAGCCCCTAGTCCTGCTCCCTGCTCCGTGGGAGGTCTGTTTCTCCCCCTCCCCCTGCTCGTGCTCTCTCTCTCTCATATAAATAAATAAAATCTTAAAAAAAAAAAAGGTTCTCTCTCTCCCACTGCCCCCCATGCCACGTGCTCTCTCTCTCTCTCTCAAAAATAAAAATAAAATAAAAAATAAAATAAGGTTTAACTTTTAGCACTCCAGGATTATTTGGAAATTATTGAACATACGTCTCAACAGTAAATATTAACAGCAAAACTAATTAAATTTTATTTACATATACATGTTTTCAAGAGTGCAAGTTTGTTACACAATACGCATATTTCCTGTAACACCAAGGAATTCTTTGAAGCCAAAGGAAAAGAAATAAAAGCAAAGATAATGGATAACTTGACAGCCCAAACACAGATGCACATGGAATCCTCCTCTCCCCTTATGAGGAGGCACTGAATCAAATGCAGTCCTAAAGTGAATGCATTCTAATTGTCCTTTGGTTATTATATATCTATATATAATATAGATATTATATTGAATATTATATATTATATAACATATTAAATATTATATCAGATACACTTAATTGCCCATTACTATTATTATGTTGCTTTCCTTGAACAGCTTCCATGTGGCCCTTGTCACACAGCCATTGACAGTTTACCTTCACCAAAAACTATATTAAAACAAATAGCCTATGCTTCATCACCACCCACACCACCACCCATTACGGTTAAGAAATGATTTCCCACCATCCTCTTTGTAGTAACAAGGACTTTGCTTTGATGCCTATTTCCAGACTGATATATGTGTTCAGCTCTAACCGCAATCCCCGCATTATTTCTGCTCTGTCCCAGAGACTAGTCACAGCTGCTGGCATTTGGGTAAGAAGTTGGGGGAAGGCAGGAAGCAGAGAAGAAAGTACTGAACCTCTTAGCAACCCTAGACTGGATGGGGGAGGGCAGAGATCACCTTAGTGTGTGTCGCCAAAAGATGGCGTCCTCAGGGAGGTTGGTGAGAAAAATCACAGGACTTCCTGTCACCAAAACAAAATGGTATTGCTGCAACCAAGACAGCCCTCGCTTTTTCTGCTGGGGTAAAACTCAGATCTTAGAGGAAACCCCTCTGCTCTGGAAGGCAAAAATCAGAATGATTTGCGTCTAAGCATATAACTGCTGCTCAGCGATTATTGTTATTAATGCAGGCGGACTCTAGAAAAAATGGCACCTCCTTCACTGCTCCACGGGGGCCCTGACCCAACCTAAAGACATTGGTGAAAATGGCCTAAACGCTTTCGTCTGAGGTCCTCCAGGAGCCCAGAGAAAATGAAGGACTGAAATACCTCTTTGACTTTCCCCCCAAATTCTTCTCCCAATCTGAATCAATTCATCGAACGCATATGGGACATCTACTTTGGACCCAGGCACTTTAGGTAGGTTCTGGAAAGGACCCTTAGGGATCTGGAAGGTGGTGGGAAGCTATCAAGGAAGAACTAGAATATTCTAAATGTGGCACTCATGGCTGGTGGCAGAGTTGTGTTTATAACTGGTCTCTCTGCTGCTTAAACATGACTGCAGGTGACTGGAAGACAAAAAAGAAAGCAGGTCTGCTGCCTGTCATCTGGGGGCAGCTGGGGGAGGGCCGGGGGCAGACCAGGGCCGGGGCCATCTCACAGGACAGTTTCTCCTGCTGCAATCCATTATTTGTCAGCCTTATCTTTTTATGCCCAGGCATAGCCTCAATTTTGCCCTAAATGTCCCTGACCTAAAATTCCCTCCTTGTTAAGCCATCAACCTACCGTTGGTAGTAATGGATGTTTTGGCTGCAAATTCTCCAAAGCTTTATAGCATTAGGCAAAAAATATTCCTCCTCAACAGGCCTTTGTGTGTGTGTGTGTGTGTGTGTGTGTGTGTGTATCTTTTCGTCACAATCAAGTTTCCTCCTTCCTCACTTTCAGGACTATCTTAAAAATATCAGGAAAAAAGAAAAAAATCAGACACCCAGATACCCTTACGAGGTGGACTTTGTAAATAATAATAATAATTCTTCCATCTCCACCTCTTCATCGTCTGTGAGAATGGTAAGGAATTTTCACATATTTATTTATGAGTTAATCACTCTTTAAGTGACCCTGCTTCTTAAACTCAATTGGAGTTGGCTTTCTTTCTTTTTTTTTTTTTTTTTTGTTTATTTATTTTTTAGCACTCTCTACACCCAACGTGGGGCTTGAACTCATGACCCCAAGATTAAGAGTCACATACTCTTCAGACTGAGCCAGCCAGGCACCCCTGGGTTGGTTTTCTTTAAAAAGGAATTTTTAAAGGTCAATGTGACAAGTATGGGCAACAAAGGGACAAGTTACATTAGGCTTCTTTTTCCTCTAGTGATTTTTGTAGCCTCGGGTTGCTGTTTGAGGTAATTCTTTAGGAACTTTTAAGGCTTTCCTCAGGAGAGATGCAAAAAGCAAGCCTAATCAAGAAGGGTATTGATGGGAAGAGACCAGAATAAAGGAGGGGCCGCGTTCCATTTGCAAGCCAAGCATATAAACAGCTATCCTCCGGTCAGTCCAGTCCCCGGACCAAAGATCTGGGTTAATCTGCATGTTCTCGCCACTAACTCAAAAGACACTGCTCCTCTGGAAACTTCCCTTCTTCCCCCAAGTAAAGGAGGATGAGTTTCCAGCCTGGCCTCCATCCAAAATCTGGAGCGCCCAGCAGAGCTAGCCACGCCAGACCTCTTCCCCAGCTCTCCAGGCCTGGAGCCTCAGGTAGCAGAGCGTCGGTGGTCGGTGGTCGCAGTGGTGGCTGTCCCCCACCCCCACCCCGTGCCTAAAAGAGCTGCCTCTCCATTTTGGGTTCACAGCAATTATGGTGATTTATGCCTCCAGAGTGAAAATTAGCAATCTGGTGAGGTAACTAAAAATGAACGCATCTCTTGCTGGAGTTCACTCCACCCAGCTGGGCCACCCAATAAAACCAGCATATGGGGCAATTAGAGAGCCGAAGTCCTGCTCTCAGAGCTCCGCAGAAGCAGACAGAGTTCAGGGGCCCGGGTTCCCCTGCCTGGTTCGAAAATGAGCACAGGTCCTAACAAGCATCCCCTCTGCCCCTCTCCAATGCCCCGAGTCCTCTTGTAAACACAAGCCTGTGGGTCCACCTTTCAAAGTCATTTGTTCCAGGACGGCTAATTTACCCTCTTTAGTTACAAACTGGCCGAGAGAGGGGAAGGGGAAGTAAGGATAAACCTCTATCACATGCGTATGTGTGGGACAAGGATATTTTTTCTTCTTAGTCATATATTTGCCTTTACATGACCCAGAAAGACTATCTTCCCTAACGTCCGCAGTCCACACTCAAATATTGGTGTGAGTGGGGCACCCGCGGGGCTCCCTGGAGGTGTCCAACTCTTGATCGCAGTTCAGGTCTTGGTCTCAGGGTCGTGAGTTCAAGCCCCATGTGGGCTCCATGCTGGGTGTGGAGCCTACTTAAAAAAGTCAACTATTGGTGTGAGTGAAAATTTTTGAAAGACGTAGAGCTCTGATATTGATTGATCATCCTCACCACTGAGCATGAGCAGAAACCCCCATTCTGTTTTACCCCCATGGACGTGGACCTAATGGAACTTCCCAGGTAACAAAGATTGATTGGAGTCACGCTGTCCGCTACTTGGAAATTTGGATTTAAATGCAGTATTCAGGGGCGCCTGGGTGGCACAGCGGTTGAGCGTCTGCCTTCGGCTCAGGGCGTGATCCCGGCGTTCCAGGATCGAGCCCCACATCAGGCTCCTCTGCTGGGAGCCTGCTTCTCCCTGTCCCACTCCCCCTGCTTGTGTTCCCTCTCTCGCTGGCTGTCTCTATCTCTGTCGAATAAATAAATAAAATCTTTAAAAAAAATAAAAATAAATAAAAATAAATGCAGTATTCAGGGGCGCCTGTGTGGCTCAGTCAGCTAAGCGTCTCCCTTGGGCTGGGCTGAGGGAATGATCCCGGAGGCCCAGGATTGAGCCCCCGCACCAGGCTCCCTGCTCAGCGGGGACTCCTCTTCGACTTCTGCCCCTTACCCCGCTCGTGCTCTCTTCTCGTGCTCTCTCTCTCTCTCAAATAAATAAATAAATAAAATATTTTTTTTAAGAACTTAAATCTTTAAAAAAGATTTTATTTATTTATTTGAGAGAGAGCAAGCGAGAGAGCAGGAGCAGGGGAATGGAGAGAGAGGGAGAAGCAGACTCCCCACTGAGCCGGGAGCTCGACATGGGGCTCGGGACCCCGGCCACGATCATGATCCGAGCTGAAGGCAGACACTTAATCAACTGAGCTACCCAGGTGCCGCAATAGATAAAATCTCTAAAAAATATAAATGCAGTATTCAGTCATTTGTATTACTCATGAAATTTTAGAGCGGAAAGGATTTAAGAGATAATGTAATCAAACTTATTCTGAGGTACTGTGTTAATTGTCTGAGTACGACCTGGGCATCAGGATTTTGAAAAGCTCCCAGATGAGTCTGCAGTGTAGTGAAGCTTGGGGACCACTGCCCCAATCCCCTAATGCAAGGTTTCTCAACATCAGCACTATTGACACTTGGGGCCAGGGTCATTATTTGTTGTTGGGGGTTTCCAGTACACATTGTAGGGTCGTTAGCAGCATCCCTGCCCCCCCCATCTCGTAGATGCCAATAGCCTCCCCTGCCCCCAACTGTCACAAGTGTCAAAAAAGTCCCCAAAGGGGTGCCTGGGTGGCTCAGTGATTAAGCATCTGTCTTTGACTCAGGTCCCCATCCTGGGGTCCTGGGATCAAGCCCCACGTCTGGCTCCCTGCTCAGCAGGGACCCTGCTTCTCCCTCTGCCTGCTGCTCCCCCCCCTCCCCCGCTTGTGCTCTGTCTCTCTCTCTGTCAAATAAATAAATAAAATCTTTAAAAAAAAAAGTCTCCAGAGATTGCCAAATATCCCCTGGGGAGCAAAATCAGTCTGGTTTCGAGCCACTGCCTTAATGTCATCGGTTCCCATCCTCCTTGACTATGGGTACTATTGTTAAAACCCTCCTTCCGAAGACTCTCCTTAACGTGGCTTTCTCAACACTGCCCTCTGACTCAGTATGCAAGGACATATTGATATTCAAAACATGTTTACAGAGTGGACCTAGCAGTTGCTCACATGTCTTTGGCTCACCTCCCCTTAACCAATTATCTGCAAGGGAGACAAGAAATGTGACCTTCATGGTGGCAGTCATGTCTAGCTAAAGACTGGGGTTCTGGTCCCACAGTACTTCCGGATCCTGTCTTTTTCCCACTTTCCCCCCTTCCCACTGGCTGGATGTGCAGATGCGGTAGTGTTGAGTCATCGTGGACTGTATGAGCAAGGTCATGACCCCAAGGTTGTTGAAATAAAATGACAGGAGGACCCTAGGTCTCTGACCCCCCAGAGCCACTATACCAGCCCTAGACTGCTTACTCTTGAACTGTTATGAGACAGAAAGAAATATACTTCTGGGGAGACTGGCTGGCCACTCTTGAGCATGCAACTCTTGATCTCAGGGTTGTGAGTTCGAGCCCCACATGGGGCATAGAGATTACGTGAAAATAAAATCTTCCAAAAAAACAAAAATGAAATATACTTCTGTCTGGTTTAAGCTACTATTACGAGGGCGTCACTATGACATCAGCTGAACCCACAACCTAATCAATAAAGATTCCATCAAGTTCAACTCTCACTTCCAGCCACTCTCAGATCTGTCTCCAGCCGCTGCAACTCTCCCAAGCTCTGAGTCCACATTTCAGTTACCTATTGGGAGCAGCAACTGGATACCCACCCGAAATCTTTAACTTTCTATATCTAACCCCGTCCACTAACTTGTCCTGCTATTTTCTCTAGTGCTTCTCAAAAATGCATCCCATTCTCCAAGTTACTCAGGCTCCAAATCTTAAAGGCACATCTGAGTCACCCCACAGGAGTCCATCCCGAAGCCTGGCATGTGGTAGGCACAAAAATGTTCAAGTTAAAGGGCTCAAGCGGCTTTGTCCAAAGCCACACATCTAGTTAGAAATGTTTTGCTAGATGATGGAGACTGCACATTCAGATGATAGACGATGTCCTGCTTTTTTTTTTTTTATGGGGCTGACAATGTCATGAGGACACAGGCTTCTTAGGAAAAGGTAGTGATTTGAGAAATTCTAAACTACAATTTAAGTAAGTGTTGTGCCATTTTGAGCCTTTGGCATACCGTGCACTATAATTATACCCATGTGTCTGTGTAATACAAGATACAATATAAGCATTTCATGTATTTTCACGGAGTAGAAGTGACTCTTCTCCCGAACATGCCCAAGCCTGCCTAATTCATTGTGGGCCAGGAAGTATTTAGAACACTGAGATATTTTTGAAACTAAGAATCATTGTGGGATCCTCTGGGTCAGTTTTAAGCAAATCAGAGAATACCATAGTCAATATTTGAGCCATATGGCCTGCTTTTACAATTGAATGTCTGTAGCCAACCTTGTTTATGTGCCCATAATTTTCTTTTTTTTAAGATTTTTGAGCTATAGAAAGAGAATCAGTATTCATTGTGTATCTACTTAAGCATGTGGCTAAATGCCCTAGTGGTTATCATCACAGCCCGAGGAGGTAAGTAGGGACTGCAAGATATGGGAAAGTGGGAAGACAGGCAGCAGGACCATTTGGCCAGGCTTCAAATGATGGGGCCTTCAATTTTCTCTGCTTTTCAGAAAGCAGATTTGAGCACGGCTGGTTGAAGCCTTGAACTATATCCTCCAACTCTTTCTAAAAGCCATTTGCCCCAGTTGCCTTGGCCTGGACTAGTCATTCACAGCTACGTGTAAATTCCAGCTGAGTTTGTGATCACGAAACTATCCCCTTGGCCACTTAGGAGACAGTGCTCGTGTTACTATCGTGCTGGCTCACAAGGAAACCTTTTTTCCTCCAGAGCACAAGGGAAGATGCTCTTTGGGAACATCTAGCTATTTCTATGAATATAATAGAAAGACTGATTAATAGCACATACTCTTGGAGATTACAAATTGCATATATAATAACCCGTATTATCAATATACTTGTTTATTATAATTTTAAATTTCTGAATCATAAAAAAACGATTCCTTACAATTTTCTACGTTTTACCTTTCCCTTTATTCATTTTATTTTATTTTTTTTTTTTAAAGATTTTATTTATTTATTCGACAGAGATAGTGACAGCCAGCGAGAGAGGGAACACAAGCAGGGGGAGTGGGAGAGGAAGAAGCAGGCTCCCAGTGGAGGAGCCTGATGTGGGGCTCGATCCCATAACGCCGGGATCATGCCCTGAGCCGTAGGCAGACGCTTAACCGCTGTGCCAACCAGGCGCCCCCAGTTTGCATATTTTAGTATTCACAGAGTTTCAGTCACCATTTTTAAAGGTATTGTTTAATTAGACACTGAATTCCAGAACTTGGGTCTTGCCCAGGAAATAATTTATTTAAAAGTAACTGCTTTGCCTACTTTTGGACGTGAAAGTAAATATTTCATGTCACCAAATTTCTTTGTATCAATACATTAAAGATGTCCTGGTTTGTCTCATTATTTTTCAGCCCCCAGTACTAGCTAGATCAAAGGGCAGGACGGAAGCGTCAAAATGTCACCATGGCGTTGGGTGGTATGCTTAGTTGCATTTTACACATGATCAGAGGGAGTCTCAGAGGTGAAGTAGCTGTATCATTGGGTTATCAGCCAGGCTCACAGTGAATTTCCCGGATCTCTGGAAATGGTTTTGTCTCTGCTGCCTGACACCCTCCCTCCCCAACATTTGATTGGTCTGGGACCAGACACCTGACCCATGCCAGGCCAATCAGACTTCTTTCTAGGATATTTGATATTGGAATAGGGGAAAGAGACCAGGACTTCTCTAATGGTGAAGTTATGACTCATGAGACACAAGCGCTACCAGAAGGCATGATCCCCTGTCTGGAGAGAAAGCCAGACGGAAAGAATAAAGCCAAACATATTAGAGAGGAGAAAGAAAAAAAAAATCCATGGGAGAGCGTGTCCTGGAGGCATTTAAGTCCCTGACTCCAGTTACCCCCAATTCTAGATGCTCTTGGATCCTTCCACTCAATTCCCCTTTTTGCCTAAGCTGAGTCAAGTCGTCTTTATGCCACTGGTAACTGGAGAGTAAAGAGGCCTGAACTGGAGGAGGAGACCCTGGAGCCCGTGCTCTTTTTGCCACAGTAGACCAAGATCACCTGATTGCTCAGATCTTGTCCCCGCAACGTGAGAATGAACAGCACAAAGGCACCAAACCCAGCCCTTCAGCCTCATGTGATTCGCACCCATGTTCAGCTTCACTTTCCCACAGAGCGTGGGAAGCCGATGTTCCCACTGATGTACGTTTAAAAATGACACGCGCCCCTTAGGGCATGGGCTCGGAAGGAAATGTTACACTCCTAGCTATGTGTCTACACTGGACTTGGGCGGCTTGGTGAATAATCAGCCCAGTGAAGCCGCACCCAGACAAATTCATACAGGCTTGGGAGGATGGGAAGGGAAAAGAAAAGAAGTAGAAAATGTGAGCTAAAGGCAAAGATAACAGGCCTCTCCATGGTTATATGCTTTGCTTCTCCCAAAGTCCCTTCCCACGCCTCATCTTATTTTGGGTCCCATGGCAACGCAAGAGGGAGAGAGAGCAGGTGCAGGCTAACCTCCAGTTTACAGAGAAGACTGTGGAAAGACACCTACCCCAGTGCCAGGAGCATAGCAGGTGCTCATTCAACTCATCCCTTCACTTCACATGCTACCGATGTTCAGATGTTCAGCGACCGTTTGATGAATGAATAAATGTGGGGCAAAGGCATGAAGTGACTTGTCCGATGTGACAGAGCTAATCAAGGACAGAGGAGGCACTGAAACGTGGGTTGCCTCGCTCTGCACCCGACCACAAGACGCTGCGAGCATTTCCAGCGCCTTCATGAATTCATGCATTGCAGGTTGAGAGACCTTAATTCTCCACTGCATGAGACGCAGTGCCCTTTGCCACTTCTCAGGCTTGCCAGCCGAAAGTTCTTCAAATAAATGCTTACTGGCCGTAGACATTATTAGACCTTCTAGCCTTGAAAGGTCTTGCTTCCCAAGCAAGCTGTTTCAGAAACCTAGGACTCCAGCACAAAAATGCTCAAGGAAAAAAAAAAAAAGAGTGATTCCTGCAGGAGCTAGCAAGTGATTTATGGGTCAAACGTGCAGTCCCAATTCCCTTTTTGCTAGTCTCAATGGCATGAGAAGCTAATTCGGGGAGGCAGAAGGACATTCCATTGCCCAAGTTGTGTAAAAGGGAGGTGGAAACCCTGCCCTTCCATAGCCCGCAATCCCAGCGGCAGGAAACACGGTTTCTCCTGCTGAGCACGTGAAGATGATTGAGGCCTGTCGTTGCTTTATTCCCTTGTCACCAGAGGAATATCAGTTCAGAAATCACACGCAGAAATTAAATCAAAATTTAAATGGGGGGGCGCCTGGGTGGCACAGCGGTTAAGCATCTGCCTTCGGCTCAGGGCGTGATCCCGGCGTTCTGGGATCGAGCCCCACATCAGGCTCTTCCGCTATGAGCCTGCTTCTTCCTCTCCCACTGCCCCTGCTTGTGTTCCCTCTCTCGCTGGCTGTCTCTATCTCTATCGAATAAATAAATAAAATCTTTAAAAAAATTTAAATGGGGATGCAGGCATTTCTGTCACTTGGGGAATGTCCCCCAGCTGAAGCGGCAGAAGCTCTTCCTGCACCCCCTGGGAGCCATCTGTCACTGACTCCCCCGGTACCCGACAGAAGCTTCTGTTCCTGGGGCAGGCTGAATCAGCTGGGCGTGAATCCCCAACTCAGATCTGTCTTGGACAATCCAAGTTCCTGGCTAGATTCCAACCAGACCCGATCCTGAGGAAACAGAGTAAGTCCCAGGGAAGAGGATTCATTGCTTAGGGCAGCCTCTTTGGGGTCAGTCAGCCACAATCAACTTGACCTCCCCTTGGGGTCTGGAGAAAATGAGCCCTGGGACTTATCCCGGGTCCCAGGGTAGCTCCAGGCACCTGGTAATTCAAGCAGAGCAACTGGGCGGTGCAGGATAAATGCTGAGCGGTACAGCCCTCCTGGGGTGGACCACCTCAAACCTCGAGTGAAGGAAGGACATTGTAAATTGCATTGGTCCGCCTAGGTTGGTGAACAGTATCCAGAGAATTTATTAATACCAAAGTCGGGCGGGACGCCTGGGTGGCTCAATCGGTTAAGCATGTACCTTCAGCTCAGGTCATGATCCCAGGGTCCTGGGATAGAGCCCTACGTCAGGGTCCCTGCTCAGCAAGGAGTCTGCCTCTCCCTCTCCCTCTGTCCCTCCCCCACCCGTTCTTGCTCTCTCTCTCTAATAAATACATAAAATATTTTTTTTAAGATTTTATGTATTTATTTAAAAGAGACAGCCAGCGAGAGAGGGAACACAAGCAGGGGGAGTGGGAGAGGAAGAAGCAGACTCCCAGCGGAGGAGCCCCACATGGGACTTGATCGCAGAACGCTGGGATCACGCCCTGAGCCGAAGGCAGACGCTTAACAACTGCACCACCCAGGTGCCCCAATAAATACACAAAATCTTAAAAAAAAAAAAAAAACAACTCACCAAAGTCACCAAGAGACTGACTTAATGAGGCCACGTTGACCCTTTGCAATGAGCACGCACCCTCCCAGCACTAGGAGTACTCCAGTCTGAAATTACGCAGGTGCCTGGACATTACGCATGACACCTCTATCAGTTGGATGGTCCTAACTGACTTACGGGGTGAGGATCTCTTAGGTGTATAGAGTCATGAGGCCCTGAGTAAAGCTTCCCAAGAGGTCAGCAGCTGTCTTAAAAATTGTGTGTTTCGGTATTTGGCAGGATCACGACCTGAGCCAAAGGCAGACACTTAACCGACTGAGCCACCCAGGCGCCCCAATATCCATCTAATTTTCAAATCTTGTTTCCAGGAATGTATGCTACAGACGCGTGCACAGAAGCAAGCAAGGCTACATGTCCAGAAGCACAAAGATGTTCATTGCCCCCCTGCTTATAATAGTGAGAATCACCCTAATGCCCATCACCAGGGAAATAGTTAAATGAATGACAGTGCAGCCATATGGTGAGAAGCCGTGGACTGGCACAGTGCTATGATATCATTATTTTTTTCTTTCTTAAAGAATAGATGATACAGATGGATGTAAACACACTTAGAAACATATGTTTTTATACATATCTAATCTGGAAAGAAGCACAAGAAACAGAAGAGAGAACTAAGAAAGGACAATTAATTTTCTCTAAATCCTTGTATTCAGTTTAAATATTTACAATGAAGCATTATCTTTAAATTTTTTAATTTAAGTTCAATTAGCTAACATAGAGTACATCATTGGTTTCAGATGGAGAGTTCAGTTATTCATCAGTTGCAGATAACACCCAGTGCTCATCACATCACATACCCGTCATCCAGTTACCCCATCCCATTATCTTTAATTTTTTTAACTGTTTCTTTCTTCAATTCTATTCCTCGATCTTTTTTCAGAATGATGTCAGCCCAGCCTCTGTCCCACCTGCCATTGTCTAGACCATTAATCACCCAGTGAGCTTGCCGTTGAACTCGATAGGCTTCCGTGAATTGCGTCTCCAAGGTCCCCTCCCTGTCCACCTCTGTAAGGGGAAAAGGTTTGATCATTCGACTCCATTATAGGTGGCTGATGCATGTGGTTGTACGATCATGTTTTCCTAGAAACAGTGATAAACAGACACCTGAATCAGTTAAGGGGGACAAATCCACGTTGTTAATGCTCCTTCTGACCATCTTAATACATACTGTCAAGGGCGCCTGGGTGTCTGCCTTCAGCTCAGGTCATGATCCCGGCGTTCCGGGATGGAGCCCCACATCGGGCTCCCTGCTCAGCGGGAAGGCTGCTTCTCCCTTTCCCACTCCCCCTGCTGTTCCCTCTCTCGCTGCCTCTCTCTCTCTGTCAAATAAATAAATAAAATCTTTTTTTAATTAAATAATTTTTAAAAAAGTAAAACATACTGTCAAAAGAAAGGGTGGAGGTGGGAGCCTGGGTGTCTCAGTCAGTGAAGCATCTGACTCTTGATTTCCGCTCAGGTCATGATCTCAGGGTCATGATCTTAAGGTCGTGAGATCAAGCCCCAGGTCAGTCACCATGCTTAGTGGGGAGTCTGCTTCTCTCCCTCTCTCGCTCCCCCTTCCCCTGCTCTCTTTCTCTCTCTCTCTCTCTTTCCCTCCCAGAAACAAATAAATCTTTTTAAAAAGAGGGGCGCCTGGGTGGCACAGCGGTTAAGCGTCTGCCTTCAGCTCAGGGCGTGATCCCGGCGTTATGGGATCGAGCCCCACATCAGGCTCCTCCGCTATGAGCCTGCTTCTTCCTCTCCCACTCCCCCTGCTTGTGTTCCCTCTCTCGCTGGCTGTCTCTATCTCTGTCGAATAAATAAATAAAATCTTTAAAAAATAAAAATAAAATAAAAATAAAAAGAAAGGGTGGGGGCAGGATGGGGAGTTGTTCAAAAGATAGAGCATTTCAGTTTTGCAAGATGAAAAGAGTTCTGTGGATGGTGGTGCTGGTTGCACAATGACGGACGAGCTTACTGCCGCTGAAGCTCACACCCCAAAATGGTGAAAACGGTCGATTTTACGTGCATTGTACCACAGTGAATCTTCCCATGGCCATCAGATCGTGGTTTATTTTTTAAATGGCAACAAGATGATAAAGCAAAAGCAAATGCCCCCTTTCAAATGCATTCTATCCTGATTGATGCCAGCCATTGGAATTTTGGCAAATCAGGCCCTTTCCCTCCTCAATCAAAACAAAAAGTCCTTCATCTGTTACTCAGCTCCAAAGAGATCTATTTGACAGGGTACTATTTTAAAAAGGAAAGACTTTTGCAGGACACCGGGAAGGGAGCCATTTGTAACCCTCTTATAAAGCACCGGGACAGATGAAAATTAACTGGGAGCCCTTATGGCCCGAGGTGCCTGAAAGGAAATGGTGGCCTGTCCAGAGCCCTGCAGCCCTTCCTGCACCCCTGCAGCTCCTGTGCACTCATCGGTCACCCATTAGCATCCAATGGCCCCGTCACATGGGAGATGCCTGACTCCGGCCAGCTCAGGAGAACCAGGGACATATGGCAAGTTCTGTATACACGAGGAGCTTACTAACTGCAGGCTCGTAATCTGTTGGGTGAGTTAAAGGGAAAGGCTGGTTCTCAGTCCTTGTTCTGATTTCCAGTTCGAATCCAGGCAGACCGCAGGTCTGGAAAAAAATGCTTCTGTCCTCAGAGATTCTAGAAAAATTCTTAGTAGGAAACATTCTGAAAAATCTTTTGAGCCCAGAAAAGGCGCAGGTCTACATCCCCATTCCCACCTAGAGGCTGGCTGCTTCCTTCGCTGCTGCAAGTGTTCTCCTAACTTCTTTGAGCCTCAACTTTGCCATCTGTGAAGTGGGATAATAGTGGTGCCTAGAGGCAACAAGCAAGCAAACAGATAAATAAGTAAACAGGATGATGTTTGATAGAAATAAGGACTATGGGAAATATAAAACAGGGGGATTAATTCATTCAGTGTTCAATTCGAACAAGATGTAGGAGCATCTGGGATGGGCCAGGCACTGCTAGGTGCTGGAGGTATGTCAATGAGCGTAACTGACAGCAATGAGCAACCTGACAGAGATCCCTGCCCACTGCACCTTATATTCCAGCTCCTAGAGGACAGAGGATGTGAGGATAAAAGGAAGGATCCTATGTTAGAAGCAATGGTCGGGGGAAGCCTCTTTAAGGAAGAGACTTTTGATTTGAAGAGGACATCTCTCCAAGAACCTTGCAAGAGAACAGCAGATGCAAAGGCCCTGAGGCAGGAAGGCAGCTTCCAGGAACAGAAAGGAGGTCAGGGGAGCTGAAGCGAAGCAGGAGGGAACTGACACTTTCTGGAAAAGTCCACAAGTTTCCAAACTTCAGAACTATAGGTGGGCAAGGGAGTCCTGGGAATGGGTTTGGAGGATGGGAAGGTTTTCACTTCCTTCTTCCACTTGCTCATTTTCCTGTGCCTGGACCGGAACCCTGAAAGGGATTCATCCAGCTTTCCAATCTGAACTCCCAAGGAAGTAAGGGTTCCGGTGAGGAAACACTGCTGGGCCACCACCCCTCAGGCAAAAGCCAGTCGCCCTCTCCAAACTTGAGAGGCTCCCTCTGCCAGACGCATACCTCCCTTGCTGGAGGGAGTGGAGGCCCCCAGCACCAGTGCTATAATGGTTGTACTAGATTTTTCCAGCATGCAAGCGTGACCACATGTCACTTCTCTGCGTTGTTAGAGTTCAGAATCTATTTCTGCCCGCAGGTGCTGAACCGGAGATAAGGCGCACTTTGGTCGGCTCTGGTTAGGTCTGTTTTCTCCAGGGAAAGTCCCCCCACCCCCAAGCAGCCTGGACGAACCCATTTCATGCTTGTGGATTTCCCACCTCTGGGTGTGAGGCTGTCAGGCCCCACAACTGGCAAAGAAAGGCATCTCTACAAGGGTAGCCTCGAAGGTGTAACATGGTGCTTTGGGGGGTAATTTACACTGGAAGTAGACATTGGAAATCATTCTTCATTTGCAGATCACTGGCACTTCACACAATGACAAAAGTCACTGGTCCTCATGGTAAGGGGCCAAGTCAGTAATGCCTTTTGCATCTCTCTCTCTCTCTCTCTCTCTCTCTCTCTCTCTCTCTCTCTCGGGCGTGCACACACACACACACACACACACACATGCACACACCACTGTGATTTGCCACCTTTTCCTTCAGAGGAAAAAAGGAAGTTCAGAGGCACGAACCCAGAGCGGGCGGGCAGAGAGGGGTGGGTCAGGACTTCACTCCTGTGGTGTAAGAGTGAACCACCCTCCCTCGCCCCAGGGCTCACCACTTCCTCCGCAGCTTCTGGGAAGGCCCTCCTATCCCCAGAGTGTGGACAAACTGGCTTCTTTTTTGCACTGCGAGAGCTCCCGCCAGGAACTGCGAGGCGCCAAGGTGGGAACTTGGAAGAAGCACAATTTTAAATTAGGTTGGACGCTTGCCTCTCTGGAAATGGCAAGTTTCTAGAGTATGGCAGAGTCAATATTGTCTGTCCTGATGAGCAAACGTGAGAGGGTCTTCGACATAGAGAAACCACCCAGAGGAGCAGACGCCCCAACTCCCAGTCCTGGGAAGAGACAGTGGGGTCACCAAAGTGTGGCTGAGAGAGGCTTCACCCATTCCCTGTTAGCAGCCTGCCCTGCTCCCGGGGACTTGATGGGGACATTGATTGACACTGACTATTTCTCTGTCTTTTCTAAAGGGCAAGCCCCCACTCCCACTTTCCATGTGGTTGCCCCTTAAGTCCTCTTGGAGAGAAATTTTGAAGCCACGCTGGTAAGAAAAAACATAATAAAAATAATAATAACTCAAAAACCATTCTGACCCTATGCCATCCACCCTGCCAACCTCAAAATATTTTATATTTATAGAATGCATCATAATTTTCACTCCCCTTTCCCCATAAATGATTGAGTTTAATTTCATGACGAACCCTTCAGGTAATAGGTAGGGGTTATTAGCCCCTTTTTTACTGCAGAGGAAACTGATGCTCAGAGAGGTTTGGTAAGTTGGCCAAGGTCACCCAGCTAACACAGGAAGTGGTGAAACAGGGCCCCAGATCCAAGCATCTGGATTCCGAGTTCCAAAATCTTAACACCATGTCCCCTCTACTCCATGTCACCTCGGATTCGCCCAGCTCTCGGTGGGTGGCAAACAGAGACCGCACGGGCTGAGGTTGGCCGTGGATGACCCCGAACCAGCTTTCTCCCCAGAAGGGGCAGTGCGTGCTCAGTGACAGCCTCATTACAATGATTAAATCGTCCTGTGTTGGTGACAGATTGGAAGATTGGGGGGCAGGTGGACTATGAACCCAAGAGTGCCTCTGGGACAGCCCAACCAATGAGAGCCATCCATCACTAGGAGCTGGCAGGGCCCGATGCGCTGCTCCAACATCTCTGGGGACAAGACAGCCGGGGACCCTGATGAGCCAGATGTTATCTACCGCCATTTGCATCTAAAATTCCTCATTTCTTGACATGAATTGATGGAGGAGGCATAAAGGGGTGGTGTAATGGGGTTGGTACTTTCAGCTCCTTTCTGACCTCCATTTAGGGCAACCTCAAGGGGGAAGTTCTCCTAAGGTTAAATGGCTTTAGGTGATGAGCAGGAATGCGTTAGACAACTCAGCCAAGGACTATCAGAGGCCTCTGGAGGGCAACTTGGCAGAATCTACCAGACTCTTAAACGAATTGAATTTATCCTACAAATATATTCTCTCATGGGCCAAAGAAGTACTCACAAAGCCATTCATCGTAGCATTTGTATTGCTACAAATATCTATTAATGGGGCGCCTGGGTGGCTCAGTCAGTTAAGCATCTGCCTTCGGCTCAGACTGTGACCTCCGGGTCCTGGGATCGAGCCCCGTGTTGGGTTCCCTGCTCAGCGGGAAGCCTGCTTCTCCCTCTCTCTCTGCTCCTTCCCCCCCTGCTCGTGCTCTCTCTCTTTCTCAAATGAATAAATAAAAAATCCTTTAAAAAAAAAAAGAATCATGGCCCACAAGTAGGACCAGATACATAATTCTCAGGGCCCAGTATGAAATGTTGACTCCTTATTCATAAATTATTAAGAATTTCAGAAGATTAGGGGCGCCTGGGTGGTGCAGTCGTTGGGCATCTGCCTTTGGCTCAGGGTGTGATCCCGGTGTTCTGGGATCAAGTCCCACGTCGGGCTCCTCTGCTGGGAGCCTGCTTCTTCCTCTCCCACTCCCCCTGCTTGTGTTCCCTCTCTCGATGGCTGTCTCTGTCACATAAATAAATAAAATCTTAAAAAAAAAAAAGAATTTCAAAAGAGTAGCGGCAGAACATGAAATCAAGCGTGGGGTCCTTGCAAACGAAGGGCTCCGCTCCACCACACGGGTCTCCCGGGGCCCCGGGGAGCCGGCCCTGCACACACACAGCGGCCAGTTGGGCAGAAGGGGGTGGCTTCGACCAGCCCTGCAAAGCAGACCAAACCCACGGCAGCTGGTAGGTTTGCCCCAACAAGGACATCTGGGAACACATTTCCTCACCGGGTCACTTTCCACGCTCACGGCTGCCCTGGTCATGAGCTCAGAAGAGAAACCAAAGCAATAAAACAAACATAAATCAAAAGCAACCGTGTTAATAAAATGGATCCAGAGGGTCAGTGTGGCAGGTGGGACATTAGGATTCAGACAGCTTTAGTACCTTCCTGGAAAAATTACACGAATTGCTGTCAGAGGATCTCAAAGTTCACACAAAATATGTCTCCTGCCTCATTTAACTCCCATTTCCCCGGCAGTAAATTATTAACTGAACAAGCTGGAGCCGGTATAGCTATGGTTCCAACAGAGGCCTCACATCCGGGCGGAAAACTGCTCAACACTTTGTACTGGAAGCGACCCGGCACCAAACCCATCTCTCCCCGAGCGCCAGCACCTGTCTGCAGGGGAAGACTCGTCCGCACGGCGTCCGGCTTCCCTTTGGAGTGGGGTGCAGAGTCCCCGTCAAGGGGCCCAGGTGGCCCTGCAGCCTCAGAGCAGCGGTCCAGAGACCGGTGACCTCATAAGGCCAAGGGCACCAGCGGGGCCCACGGAGGCTGCCAGTGGGGGATCAGAAGGGGAAAGAGGTAGGGAAAGGACAGAGGGGAGGGGATCGACTGAGGACGAGAGAAGAAATACGAGCTTTGGGACAAAATAGATAGTTCCAAAGTGCAGCTTCCCCCTTTCACCGTCCCCATCTCAGTTTCTGAAAGTCCTTCCCATCTTTGAGCCTCCATTCAGGGAAGATTTCCTCCGGGAAGCTTTTGCTGATTGCCACAGAATGATGTTCCTGCAGAAAGAAATAATAGCAGGGCTCCTGAGCGGCTCAGTCGGTTAAGCGTCTGAGTCTTGATTTTGGATCAGGTCATGATCTCAGGGTCGTGAGATGGAGCCCCGTGTCAGGCTCTGCGCTGGGGGGGGGGCGCCTGCTTTGGATTCTCTCTCCCTTTCCCTCTGCTCCTCCCTCCCTTCTCTTTCTCTCTCTCTCCCTCTCTAAAAAAATAAATAGAAGAAGAAGGAGAAGAAGGAGGAGGAGAAGAAAGAGAAGGAAGAAGGAGAAGGAGGAGAAGAAATACTAGCTAACATTGGTGGAGAGTTTCCCATGTGCCACCTGCTTCATCTAGTTTAGTCCCCCCAGCCCTTCCAGGTGGACGTTATTACTGCCCCGATTTTGCAAATGAGGAAACTGAGGTACAGAAAGTTGAGTAACCTGCCCAAGGTCACACAGGGGGCAAGTGTGCAGTTGGGACCAGCCTGACTCCAGAGCCCTCGCTTTGGACCATTCAGCACTCCCATTTCCTTCTTCTGCCTCACCATGTGCCCTCAAGTGGCTCAGGCATGGCTGCTTGTGGTATGGACCGTGGCGCCCTGGCGTCCTGGTGTCACCCCATGCCCGAGAAAGCTCCCTTGAGCCCAGGACTCTGCCTTACTCATACCCCCATTCTTCCAGCAACGCATGACAAGGTCTCGTACACGGTAGGTGCTCAGTAATACCAGTGCCATTCCTTTCTCTCCTCGGACACGTGTGCAAAGAGGATTGTGTCTCAGCTACAGACTGAGGGAAAATATTTACAAATCACATACCCAACAAAGGATTTGTATCCAGAATATATCATGAACTCTCATAACTGAACAAATAGGAAAATGGGCAACTCAATTAAAAAATTAGCAGGAGATAGGGGCATGTGGGGGGCTCAGTGGGTTAAGCAGCCGACTCCTGATTTCAGCTCAGGTCTTGATCTCAGGGTGGTGGGATGGAGCCCCTCGTCATCGTCATCGGGTTCCACGCTCAGCGGAGAGTCTGCTCCAGGATTCTTTCTCTCTCCTCCTCTCCCTCTTCCCCCTCCCCACTCACACACTCTCTCTCTCTCTCTCTCTAAAATAAATAAATAAATCTTTTTTAAAAATGAGCAAAATGGGGCACCTGGGTGGCACAGCGGTTAAGCATCTGCCTTCGACTCAGGGCATGATCCCGGCGTTGTGGGATCGAGCCCCACATCAGGCTCCTCTGCTGGGAGTCTGCTTCTTCCTCTCCCACTCCCCTGCTTGTGTTCCCTCTCTTGCTGGCTGTCTCTATCCCTGTCGAATAAATAAAAAAAAATCTTTAAAAATAAATAAATAAATAATAAAAAATAAATAAAAATGAGCAAAAAACACTAATGCTTGATCAAAGAGGATATTATGGGGATAGCAAATAAGCACATGAAAATACGTTCAATATCATTAGTCATTAGGGAAATGCAAATTAAAACCACGATGAGATATTACTACACAACGATTAGAACGACCAAAATAAAAACTACAGATAATAAATACCACGTTAGGGCAATGATATGGAGCTCTCCTCCATTGCTGGTGAGAATGCAAAATGGAAAATAGTTTGGCAGTTCCTTGTAAAGTTAAACATACATACATTTACCCGGAGACCCAATATCCCCACTCCTGGGCATTTACCCCGGAGAAATGAATATTTATGTCCACACAAAAACCTATAAATGTATAGTTATAGCATCCATAGGTATAGTTGCCAAAAACTAGTACTAGCCCAAATGTCTCTGCATGGTTGAATGGATTTTAAAAAACCCGTAGACCGTCCATACGGTGGAATCCTACTCAGCAATAAAAAGGAACAAACTTTTAGTACGCAACTTGGATGCATCTCAAAGGCATTTAAGCTGAGGGAAAGAATCAAGCCTCAAAAGGTTACATGCTGTATGATGCCATTCACACGCCATTCTCAAATGATAAAACTGCAGGGACGGAGGAAAGATCAGTGCCTGCCAGGGGATGGGGTGGGGGAGGGGCGGCAATAAAGGGATAGCACAAGGGAGTGTGTTGGAGTGATGGAACAATCCTGTATCCTGATTATGGTGGTGGTTATATAAACCTATATATGTGTCAAAACTTACAGAACTACCCACTGGGGAGGGGGCGCCCGGCTGGTTCAATCAGAAGAGCATTCAACTCTTGATCTCGGGGTCTTGGGTGTAGAGATTACTTAAATAAATAAAACTTCAAAAGAAGAGACAGAACTCCCCATTAGTATGGCTATAACCAGGGGCTCTGGTTGGTTCAGTCGGTTAAGCATCTGCCTTCAGCTCAGGTCATGATCCCAGAGTCCTGGGCTCATGCTCGAGTCTGGCTCTCTGCTCAGCAGGGAGCCTGCTTCTCCCTCTCCCTCTGCCCCTCCCCCCTGCTCGTGCTCGCCCGCTTGCTCTCTCTCTCTCACACAAATAAATAAATAAAAAATTTTTTAAAAGGATGGCTATAACCAAAAAGAAAGATAATTACAAGTGTTGGCGAGGATGTAGAGAAATTGGAACCCTGACACGTGGCTGGAAGGGATGTAAAATGGTACAGCCACTTTGGAAAACAATCTGGCAGTCCCTCAAAAAGTTAAACATAGAGTTACCATATCATCCAGTCATTCCACTCTTCAATATATGCCCAAGAGAATGAAAATAAATGTCCACACAAAACTTGCACACAAATGTTCTTAACAGCGTTACTTATAATAGCCAAAAAGTGGGAGCAACCCAAGTGTCCATCAACCAATGAATGGCTACAGAAAATGTGGTATACACAAAATATGCAATGAAATATTATTTGGCCATAAAAAGGAATAAAGTACTGATATATGCTACAACATGGGTGAATCCTGAAAACATGCCCAGTGAAATAAACCCAACACAAAAGGCCACATATTGTGCAATTCCATTCACAGGTAATGTTGAGAACAGGCAAATCCCTAGAGACAGAGAACAGACTCATGTTTGCCAGGGGGTGGGGGGAGGGGAATGGGGAGTAAATAATAAACGGTACAAAGTTTCTTTTGGGAATGATGAAAACGTTCTGGAATTAGCGGCAATGGTTGGACAACTTTGGGAATATACTGAGAGTCACTGAATTGTGTACTTTAAAAGGGTGAATTGAGGCTCCTGGCAGGCTCCGTCAGTGGAGCATGTGACACTTGATCTTGAGGTTGTGAGTTCTAGCCCCACGTTGAATGGAGAGATTATTTAAAAACAATTTTTTTTTTAAGGGTGAGGGGCACCTGGGTGGCTCAGTCGGTTAAGCATCTGCCTCTTGATTTCGGCTCAGGTTGTGATCTCAGGGTCGTGAGTTTGAGCCCCGCTTCAGGCTCATGCGCTAGGTGTGGAGCCTGCTTGAAATTCGTTCTCTCTCTCTCCCTCTGCCCCTCCCCCCCAAAAGGGTGAATTTTACAGTATGTGAATTATATGGACAAAAATATTCATTGAACTGTACATCAACAGAAAAAACTTTTCATCAAATTTAACAAAAGCAAGCATCGTGTCTAGAGGGCAGGCACCAGGTTCTCACCTGTTTTGGGTCATACACACTAAATGCTTAAGACAGCGGTTCCCAGACAGCCACGCATTGGAACCTCCATAAACTTCTGATGTCTGGCAACCATCCCCAGACATTGTGATTAAATTGATCCGGGGTGCAAGCTGAGAGTTTGGAAAGCTTTCAGGGTGATTCTAACAGGCAGCAAAAGTGGAGAACCCCCGGCTTGGCAAATAGCTGATGAACAACCACTCCGGGGAGCCAAAAGTCAGCCCCCTCCCCGGCTTCACTTCGGAGAAATCTGATCGGATTTGTCCTTGGCCAGAAGAACAAATGCCATCGTTTCTGCTGTTCACCAAGCTGGACGGAAACAAATTAGGACATTCCTTCCAGTTCCTTAAGGGCCCCTGCTCTCCCCGCAAACGTGTGGTTGATGAGATCATCCGCAGTTCAAGGAGAATATGTTCTTCAGGGCCGTGCCTTCTCTGTCCTGCTCAGGCTCTCTCGCTGGCCCCACTGGTAGCTGGGGACGGGAACGTGGAGGAGGAGGGAAGGAGCCACTTAATAGCCACACTCTCCGTAGGATGTAGCACGCTTTCTTCATTACCCTTCTGAGGGACATTCACGTTTTCAAAGAAGACCAGATGCCCGACAAAGGCATGAATGGCTAAGGACAGACTGAGATGCTAGTCGGGGTGTTTTTGGAGGGGAGGGTCTCTTCCCCTTGACTTTTCAGGCATGTGACTGTACTGGCCCTGAGCTTTTGGGTCCTGTTTTCTTAGAACAGAGAATGAGATCGTAGCTAGCAGCCTTCCGATCGCTTAATGACTGTGGTTTGAATTGAAATTTCATTCAGTTATGATTAGATATTGTCTCTGGCATTTATGGTCTTTTTTGGGGAAGGAATCTCACGCTTCATTGAAGGTGCTTTTGTATTTTCCACTGTTGTTTGATGCAGGTGAGTCTCCTCTCCCCGACTTAGTTATTAAGACTTTTGGTTGCAGATTACAAAAACCAACTCAAGGTTTAAGCAACAAGGGAGTTTACAGTAAGATTACAGGTGGGACTAGGAAAAGGTAAACCTTCCGGAGAGCGGGAATCCGGGAATATAAGGTCAAGATCAGGGAGTAGAAACTGGGGCCCCACCCTAGTGGATGGGGAAGTTAGAGCTCAGAGAATAATAATCACCTAACATTAATTGGGTATTTACCATGTGCCAGGCACTGTTCTAAATCCTGCATGTTAATCCAATGAGGTTATTCTTACATCATCATCATCACCATTATTATTATTACGAGTAATAGTACATTACTATTACTATTGCCATTTCATAAATGAGGAAACGAAGATACACAGAAGATAAAGCAACATGTCCAAGGTCTTCCAACCTTTGAACCTTCCTGCATTTGAACTCAGGCAGTTTGGTTTCAGAATCTATATATTTAACCGCCATGTGAATGATGCCTGTAAGAATTGTGCAGTGGGCAACCTGTATACCTGTATATAGCAGCCCTGCCAATGGATCAGTGTTTCTCAACAGGGGCACCAGCGGGATAGAGGATCAGATAATTTGTTGTGCAGGGCTATCTCAACCCCGTTTACTAAATGCCAGTACTAATCATTCCAATCATTGTGACAATGAAAATGCTCCCAGGGGAGAGTAGCAGCCACAGTAGAGAACCACTGGGATAAACAGACACTCCCAAAAGGTGTCCCCCTCTCTATTTTGTGAGCCCCTTGAGACCTAATATCCATGTGTCTTCTTTTCCTCCTCCCCTAGCAACCAGCCCAGGGATCTGTGCATGAACTCACTCAATGCACAGGGCATGCTTGGAGCCTAGAGCCCGATGGTGCCTACAGTCCTCGCCCCCAGGATATGCCTGAGCGCTGAATGAATGCAGGTGTCCAATCTTATCAGCCTAAAATAATAGGGATGAAGATATGAGTCATACATGGTAGATTCACTTCAACAAGCCTTCACAAACGTACCACACTTTTCCCAGTTTAGAAATTAGTCATTTCTATTATGAAAAAAGAATGCAGCATTTTTTAACTTGGGGAAAGAGAAAAGTAGTTATACTCCTACTTCCGGCATAACTAGTCTGTTTTGCATGTTGCCTTCATCCCCTGTCTATACTCACTCTTCGTGTACAGATTATAGTCAAAGAACACCCATCTGGGCTTCTGCTCTTTTCGGGTAACATTTATAAATAGTTTCCGTGTTGCTACGCCGTCTTCTGCAGAGTGTTCCATTACACTGATCTACTCTAATTATTATTATTATTAGTCCTTAGAAAAATCTTTATTACAAGCATTTTTAAAGGATCTATTTTAATTTTAAGCAAACTTCCAAGTGCTAAATGTTTAGCTGATTTCCAGGTTTATTGGCTTTTGGTTTTTTGCTTTATGGGTAATGCTGCCATACACATTTCTATGCATATAACTCTGCTTCTGTTCTAATTATTCAGATAATTCCCAGAAACGGCCTCAGTGAGGCAATGGGTGTGGACATCTTTATGGCTCTTGGAACAAAGTTCCCTATCACCTTCCAAGAAATAAGCACCAGTTATTGTTTCCTGGCAGTCTATGAGTGCACGAATTTCACTACAACTTCACCAGCATTAAAGACTCTTCTTTTTTCCCCCCAAGATTTATTTATTTACTAGAGAGAGAGAGAGGCCGCGAGCAGGAGGGGCAGAGGGAGAGGGAGAGAGAGAATCTCAGACAGACTCTGTGCTGAGCGCGGAGCCGACATGAGGCTCCATCTCCCGACCCTGAGATCACGACCTGAGCTGAAACCAAGCGTTGGACACTTAACCTACTGAGCCCAGCCGGACACCCCAAGGACTCTTCATTCAAAAAAATAATTGTCCACGTATGTGAAATGGTGGCATTTCAAGTTGGCTTAAATTTGCATTTCTGTGACTTCCTGCATTTTCCTGCTGCTGTTTATTATTACAATACTCCTTATATTAATAACTTGCACACAGTGTCTAGAATGGTAATTCTTATCTTCATTGTACACATCACTACCCCACTAGAGAGGTGAGGTCGAGTTGCCCGAGTTCGTGGCGTCGGTCAAACTTAGAAGGAAGCTTCGTCCAGTGCTCTTTCCGGCCACCCACCTCCTAGCCTCCCCCTGCTCGGACGCGCTCAGGGCTGAAATCAGCTTGTAGGGTGCAGTTCCCACCCAGGAATCCACGAGGGGCTGGTGCAGAGGGTCCCTGAGGCTCTGGAGTTAGCACCCATCTCTTTCCCAGTAATCGGCTCCCGTCAAAGGGGCAAAGACAGCCCCCAGATCAGGTCCCGGCACCTCAGCCTCCTTCCCTGTCTTTCTGCTCCGGGTCCTGTAGAACGAAAGGAGGTGCTCCCAGCGTTTCGCCTCTGATATATTCCTTAGGATTGTGATTCCCAGACTTGGCTGCTTCCCAAAATCCCTTGGGAGAAACCTTCCCACTTTCCACACACAGATTCCCCGTCTCTGGAGTCAGAGTCTTCAGAGGTTAGGGCCTGAGGAGCTGCGGGGTTTAACCTCCCCCCGCCCCGACCCAGGGAATGATGAGGCTCACCTAAGTTTAGAAGCCATTGCCTTAGGGTTCATAAGATCACCCAGGGGTGCTTGTTAAATATGCAGATTCCGATCTATCTGGGGTCTGGTATGGGGCCGTGGGATGTGCGTTCCTACTAGCGTGCCGTCCACAGACCACACAACGGTGACCTTTGGGGACTGGGAAAAGGCCTCGCAAGCCACCACTTTTGCAACTGAATCAAAACGTAGACAAACCTCCACTGGAAACGGCTCTTCCCTCTCCCCAGAGGAACCGGCTAGACTTCTTGTAAACCCAGTTTTCTCGGCAAGCGCCAAAGCATTCGCGTATAGGCACTGGAGAGTGGAGCGAAAGGAGAAGCGCTTTTCTGCCCAGGAGAAAACTCTCCCTCCCAAGCAGAAGGGGGGCTGCGGGGGGGCCAGTGTGGCAGGTGGTGTTTATCTGCAATCACGGGCTATTCATCAGACTTCCAAACCGCCTCTTAGATGCAAATCGTTCATCAGCACCATCATGCAGCCCTTCATCCCGGGGACTGGCAATTTCAGTTGTCTTTTGTTCCCCCTTTCCCAAATCCAACTCCCCCAGAGCCAGCGGAGGCTGGAAACCACACAAAGGCACCACTTCCCATGTGAAAGGACAGGCCATCTACCCCAGGGGGTGGATCCCCAGCTCCCCGACTTAAAACAGAGGGTCAGGTTTGTTCGCTTAGGCAAAATCACAACGATGTTTTTACGTGGGTTCCAAAGTATTTCCTCCCTTTATTGGAGGAGGGGCGAGAGGATATTTAACTTCAGACATCTATTGATCTTCGACTACCTTACTCTCCACCAAATAGTTATCTGAGGGCAGGAATCCGGGGAATCTCAGCCCAGATCAAGTCATTTGTTTATCTAACTGTCTTCACTGCGGATGGGCAGAGCATCAGAAGCAACGGCATCCGAGACAAAGGACTGGGAAAGCCACAGTGTCTCTACATCCTGCAAACATAGGTTTTGAGCCGGGGAAAACCATGATGGAATTACAGTGGCAGTGAGAAAAATCTTTTTAAAAAGCTCTCAAATTGACCAATATTAAAAGGAATTCTAATACCCAGTATTGGCAAGGGTGGAAGAAGTGGGCATCCCACTCTTCTGTTCTACTTCCTGGAGGGCAACTGGGCAGTTGGTGTCACAGGCCCTAACCATTAGGCAAATCCCATGCCACCGCAGTCACACTTCTGGAATTTATTCGGGGGGGGGGTCAAATATGCACAGATACTACTTGCAGTGATATTTGTAATCTTTTAAAATGTTCAAGGACAAAAGAATAAAAAGCATGGAGTAGACATACACAGGGATCTTTGTAAGATCTTAAAAAATAACGTCATGGAACAGGAGTTGGCAAACCACACCCACGGGCCAAATGGACCTGCCTCGTGCTTTTGTAAATAAAATTTTAATGGAACACGGCCATGCTCCTTTGTTTATGCGTCCGTGACTGCTTTCGTGCTGCACTGCAAGTACGTAGCAGTTGTAACAGACCTTCTGGCTTGTAAAGCCTGAAATATTTACTATCTGGACCTTTATTTTAAAAAGTTTCAGGGCGCCTGGGTGGCTCAGTGGGTTAAGCGTCTGACTCTTGATTTTGGCTCAGGTCATGATCTCATGGGTCCTGGGATGGAGAACCCAAGGAGACTTAAGATTCTCTCTCTCTCTCTCTCTCTCTTCTGCCCCTTTAACCGCTCATGAGCACGCGCACTAAATAAATAAACAAACAAATAAGTAGAATCTTTGAAAAAGTTTGCCACCTCTGCTCTGGAAGAATATTCACTGACAAACAAAAATGTTTATGATATATTTCTAAGTGAAAATAAAAAATCAGGGGTGCCTGGGTGGCTCAGTCATTAAGCGTCTGCCTTCAGCTCAGGGCGTGATCCTAGAGTCCTGGGATCGAGCCCCGCATCGGGCTCCCTGCTCCACTGGGAGCCTGCTTTTTCCTCTCCCACTCCCCCTGCTTGTGTTCCCTCTCTCGCTGGCTGTCTCTCTCTCTCTCTGTCAAATAAATAAAATATTAAAAAAAAAAAAGAATGAAAGAAAATAAAAAACCAGGCCACCACATAATGTCATTTTTGTTATGCGTAGAAAATAAGACTGAAAGAAATTCAAATACCAATGGTTTTCTCTGGCAGGTGGGATTATGGGTGATGAGGTGCGTCTGTCTGTTTCTGACAGCCTTCTCCCGTCGGTCCACACTGAACACGTACTTCTACGATGGGCAAGAGGGAAGAGGAAAAAAAAGAGTAACTGGGAGTTGTATCCTACATGGGTCTCGCTTCAGTCCCCGTTTCCACTCTTGTCTCCTGATCCCCATCTGAATCCCCAACTCCATCCCCAAGCCCTTCCCAAGTAGGTCCTTGCCCCAGCCCCCACCCCAATCTTGTCTTGCTTTGCAAAATCCCTGCTCAAAAGAAAATAATAATAATAATAATAATAATTCCTCTTATTCGGGGCGGAGGCTACATCAGCATTTGTGCCTGGGGACCTGAGAGGAGGGAGGGGGGAGGAGGGGAAGAAGTGAGTTTGTTTGTTTTTACTGGTTGTGCCTTTGAACTAAAAAAACAAACCTTAATAATGTAGGTATTCAAGGCCTTAGCCCGTCCTTCAAACCAAGAATTCCTCAGCTTTACCCCAATGTTCATAGCAGCATTGTCCACAATAGCTAAATCGTGGAAGGAGCCGAGATGCCCTTCAACAGATGACTGGATTAAGAAGTTGTGGTCCATATATACAATGGAATATTACTCAGCCATCAGTTCTCAACATTTGCTGCAACATGAACTGCACTGGAGGAGATAATGCTAAGTGAAATAAGTCAAGCAGAGAAAGACAATTATCATATGACTTCTCTCATCTATGGAACATAAGAACTAGGAAGATCGGTGGGGGAAGAAAGGGATAAAGAAGGGGGGGTAATCAGAAGGGGGAATGAAGCATGAGAGACTATGGACTCTGAGAAACAAACTGAGGGCCTCAGAGGGGAGGGGGGTGGGGGAATGGGATAGGCTGGTGATGGATAGTAAGGAGGGCACATATTGCGTGGTGCACTGGGTGTTATACGCAACTAACGAATCATCGAACTTTACATCAGAAACCGGGGATGTACTGTATGGTGACTAACATAATATAATAAAAAAAACATTAAAAAAAAAAAAAGAATTCCTCAGCTTTGTCACAGTCTAGGACACTAGGAAGCCACTGGGCTGAGGTCGAAAACCTGAATACTGAGCAGCATTTCAGTATTGTAAAGGGACCACCTTCACTCTTGTACCCATTCAACGACGTGCTCCCAAGCACTCCCTGGTACCAAACAGAGGCCTACCTCAAAAACTGCAGACAAGCTTGGCCCTTTAAAGGAGGAATAACACCGTCTTAATAAGCAGCTCTAATACCTGCACCGCACGTTACCGTGGTCAGCTCTCTGTTACACACTGATGTTGTTCTGTTTCTCCCCACTCAATGTAGAAACACTTTGACATCACCAAGCACTCCCCTGTACATGGCCCCACAAGAAGTATTAAAAAAATATAAGCATGGCAACAAAGTGGCTCTCAATCAAGTGGCACATCAGGATCACCTGGGGAGCTTTAAAAAAATGGCAGATGTCAGAAACTGCATGGGGTGCAGGCCAGGAATTTGATTTTGAAAGCTCCTCCAGAGAGCTCTCCCTTATGCAAGGCTACGGTCCATGTGAGTTCAAGAGGTGGTTCTGGAACTTGGCTGCACATTGGAATCACCTGGAGAGTCTCCAGATCCCAGTGTCCAGTCTGGCACCCAGAACAATTAAATCAGAGTGTGTGTAGGTGGACCGAAGCACTGGTATGTTCTCTAGCTCCCCGGGTGACCCCGGCGGGCAGCCAAGGTTGAGAACCACTGAACTGAAGGAATTCAGAGCTGATAAGAGGACAGGCCAGAGTGGCCCAAGAATGTTCTGCAGGAGATGGGATCTGAGCCATGGCTTCAAGAAGGAGCAGAAAAGAGGAAAGGAATTTGAGGGTGGAGAATGCCACAAGGACACATTTGGCTCAGGCAAAAGATTCGTCATGAGAAATAAGGCCGGGAGCATCGGGTGGGGCCCGATCTCAAGGGGTCCAGAATGCCGAACAAGGGGTTTAGCTTAAACCTAAGAGATAGTCATAGAAGATCTTGAGCAAGGAGGTGACTGATTTAAGATTTGGAGGAAGATAAGTCTGAGAGTTGATAGCAAGTTTACATAGGAGCCAGCAGAACCAAATAAGAGATTGTTAAAGATTTTCTAAAGTGATTAGATCTAGTAGTGGAGAGGGTGCAGAGAGACACACATTCTCACATACTGCTGGGGGGTGTATAAATTAGCCCCACTTTTCCAGAAGGCCGGGCAGCCCTAGCCCTTAGGGTGCCTTTGTGAGAATTAAAGTAAGATGCCCGTCCCTCCACATACACACAATCCCATGCCACAGAGCGTGGCTCGGCGACCAGAGATGAAGCTGAATTTTCAACCCTGTCTTGCTCCCCTTGACACTGACCCCATGTGCAAAAAACAGCCCCCACAATTATCTGCAGCAGCCCTGCCATGGAGCAAGTTCCCAAAGTCATAGGACTGCCCATCATCAGCCTCCGCTATGGTCACTAAACATGGAGCATATAGGGACTGTTCCTGCACTGGGACAGGTTCATCAGAGAGCTACGTGTATCTTGGAAGTGCCCAAGAAAGCAGGGAGAGTTCCGGAAGAACTTGGACCAGGACAGAACCCATCAGCGGCAAGCATCGTTGATCACCTGTCCAGCAGATACTCCCTCATCTGCCTTGATTCAGAGCCCTGCTTTTCCCCTACAGCGGTGTGCCCAGCACCAGCGATGACTTGGGATTGTTCTAAGCCATTCCTGCTAATTGCTGTCCCCTTTGCCAGCGATCGGTCCAAGGGAGCATATCAAGGGTTGGAGCTATCGGCAATAAAAGGATTTGCCTTGCCCGAAGAAGTATGTGAAGCAGAAGCCCTTCTCCTGCCACCAAGACCTGACCATCCACATCGCTGTGTCCTGTTTGGAGCCAGCTGCGAGAGGACATGTTGGAGCTGCGACAGCCACCTCAAAACCAGGAAGAATCTCAGATTCTCAGAGATCCTGAGCCAAGAGAATCCCTGAGATTCTGACTCAGCGCCCTGACCTTGCCGAGCAGCTGAACTAATCCTGGAAGCGCTTACCCCCAGACCTCATGTTTTGTGAAATAATGAAATGCCTTTACAATTTGAGTTCTCATTCTTTAAGTAACGTATCACTTACAGCCGAACGCATCTGAACTTTCCAAACACCTGCAAATTGATTTGTTCCACAAGAACCTAATGAGCTCCTGCTTGATCCCTGGGATTTAAAGATGGGTGAATTTTCAGCCCTCTGAGAACTTCAATTCTAGAGGGAAAGACAGACATTAGGGGCGCCTGGGTGGCTCAGTCGTTAAGCGTCTGCCTTCGGCTCAGGGCATGATCCCAGCGTTCTGGGATCGAGCCCCACATCAGGCTCCTCCGCTGGCAGCCTGCTTCTTCCTCTCCCACTCCCCCTGCTTGTGTTCTCTCTCTCGCTGGCTGTCTCTCTCTGTCAAAATAAATAAATAAAATCTTTAAAAAAAAAAAAAAAGACAGACATTAAAACAAATAAACCCATGGGAGACGCACTCTAGCAGAAGAACAGAGTAGTGCAGGATGACAGAAGGCAAAGTGACTTGGTCTGAGAATAAGAGGATAAATGGACGGCGTTTTGTTTCAGACTTTAGCTTCGAGGGCTATCCAGGCGAAGGTGTGTGAGGCTGTGGGCAAGAGGTCTGAATTAAACGTATACACCTGGGAGGTGTCGGTGGAAAGCCAGGGGTTGAAGTCATGGCAGTTGCTAGCATCTCTCAGTATATCAGGCAGGAATGCTTTTGGCAGCTTAAAAATGAGAACAGCAGGGCCAGCCCAGCACTGCTGCCTTTGTCGTCTTAACCAGATCACAGCTGCAGGGCAGCATGGCGGTGATCGAGCCCGTGGGTTCTTCTCCGCAAGCTCGCAAGAAGGGTGCTGCAGCTCCTGCCGCTATAGCCTCATCGCTTTTTTTATTATTATTATTATTGTTTAGATGTTTTTTTTTAAGTCATCTGTACTACCCAACGTGGGGCTCAAACTCACAATCCTGAGATCAAGGGCTGCACGCTCCACCAAGGGAGCCAACCAGTTGCCCCTTTCGCCATCTCCTGATTAAAGGCAGGAAGGGCTGCTTCTCCTGAAATCCCTCCCACCCAAGCTTCTATTCATGGGCCGTTGGCCAGGGCTACGTCATGTGTCCACCCTGAAACAGATCACGTACCAAGACACATTTTTTATTATGATTTATTTTTTGGACCAATCATGATTCATCCCCGGGCAGAGAGGAGGGGTCTTCCTCCCTGAACAAGAAGAAAAGGCAATGTGGAATGGGCCTCCGACAGCATCCTCCACTCCCTGAAAGAGCCCAGAGAATGGACAAAGGCCAAAGACAGACAACTGGAAACTTGTCAACATTTTCAGGATGGTGGGGGGGGGGGGTTGGTAAGGGAGGTAGAGATGGAGGAGAAGAGATCAAAAAAGCAGGAGGAGGGAGTTCCAGGAGACAAGAAAAAAGAATTCCCAGAAGGAGGAAGTGGCCAACAGCTTCAAACATTATTAGGGAGGTCAAATTGATGAGGACAATCCTAGAGGCCATTAGTCTTGGTGAGGAGGAGGTCACTCTTGACCTTGGTAAGAGCGTTGCCAAGAACATAAAAACATATGGAAAGGGGTGAGTGGGAGGTAAAGTAGGGAAGTGTGCAGGCAAATGGAAGAAACAAAATATGCAGCCAGAGGGAAAAACCTTGGAGGGAAAAGCTATATTGAGCACAGAGTCGCTAGAATCCTGAGCTAGAGGCAGACCTGATTGGAGCTAAGCAGGAAGACTTGACCAGCTTCCTCTCCTGCATATTCATCAGGGGCCTTCTTGCCAGCTCGAGAGAGCGAGTGAGACAGTAGCGCCTCTTCCACCCCAACTCCACGATTAATTCCCATTTCCCTTGGGGCTTGGCACAAAAGAAGGACTAAATCATGCTCTCCCACCATCTGGGCGATTATGGTCTCCCATCAGCTGGTACAAAATGAAGGGTCTGTGACACTTAGTGGCAACCCTGCCCCCATCACATCTGGGCCTTCATCTCTTGAATTAGCCAATCAAGGGACATTTGGAGATGTATTGTGATTCAAGTGACGGAATAAATAACCCCTTGGCCAAGCTGCACTCCAAGCCTCCCAGTCTTCGTGATGCTTAATCGCAGAAGGCAAAAGACGTGTGACCGGCTCTGCTCTCTGACGTCTTGGGGCAAACACAGGCGTCTGGGCAGGAGGATGACAGCAGGAATGTGCCCAGCCTCCGGTCCTCCTACGGGGCCTTCCTGGAGCTTCCGCATCTGCTGTTCACCCTGGACCCATAACCTAGAGCAAAGGGATATCTTGGGTTGTCTGGGGGAGGCCATGCTGGGCAGACGCCAACCAAAACTTGGGAAGGCCTGATATGAGGATTCTGTGATCCTAGAGCCCCGATGTGTCCCTCTATCCTGGCACCAATCACACAGCACTGGAATCTTCTGGGACATCTCTGTCCCATAGACTGTTTGCCGCCTGAGGGCAAGGAGCAGATCTGCCTTTTCCGCCCAGTGCGCAGAATAGGGACTAACATCAAGTTATACTCAAGGGGTGTTGACCATGTGAGCAAACAAATGAATGAAAGAATGAGAGGGTGTAGAGAATATATTCTGACCACAAAACGCTCCTCAAAGGGCATTTCTTCGGGAACCACCATGTGTCCATGGGGCAAGAGGGGGTGGGGACGGTGTGTCACTGGGATCATGCCTTCTGATAGGAAGATAACTGGTTGGGCCCGTCTCCTGGTCCCCTTTGGATTACAAAATACCTTCACACCTGGTCTCACATGAAATATTCCCAATCACCTTGATAGGTTGGGAAGAAAGAGGAAATAAGTCAAATGAAATCCTAAACAGATTCAGTAAGGAACTTCTTAGCCCTCTCAGGGATGCAATCAGGACAGAGAATTCCCTTCCCATTTGTGATGAATTAATCGTACAACAGGGATTACATTTCCCATTTCACAGATTTAAAACAAAAACAAAAACAAACAAAAATTAGCTCAAAGGCATAAAATCCCTACTGTGTTTACACAACGAGTAAATAGAAGAGCCAGAACTGGAAACTGAGCCAAGCCCAACCCTCTTTCCACTTGACTCCCTTGCCTCTTTGCACACCCCCTGCCTCCCTTCGTGCACTATTTCCAATCAGCAAAGCCATCCTCTCCTCTAAAAACACTGCATATCCCAAGGAGGAGCAAAGCTGCTAGGGAGAGAGTTTGAACCCATCCTCGGGCCAACCAAATGCTTTGCCTAGGTTTCTTTATTCCCAGCCTGGAGTATTCCCAGCCCCAACCAGCCAGGCATTCAGGAGAGAGCCTGTATCTGGCCTCAAGCTTCCCAATGTCATGTGGGCCCATCCTCCCAGGAGACACTCTGGCTTGGGGCAGTAGAGTTAACCCAAGCACCTGTGAAATGCTGGAGCAGGACTCTTTTTTTTTTTTTTTTAATATTTTATTTATTTATTTGACAGAGAGAAAGGCAGTAAGAGAGGGAACAAAAGCCCGGGGAGTGGGGGAGGGAGAAGCAGGCTTCCCGCTGAGTAGGGAGCCCAATGCAGGGGCTCCATCCCAGAACGCTGGGATCATGACCTGGGCCAAAGGCAGACGCTTAAGGACTGAGCCACCCAGGTGGTCCTGGAGCAAGACTCTTAAGACCCACGCCTCTCAGGGCAGAGATGGCTACCGGAGTAGCTGGTTCTCTGGAGACGTCTCGGCACATGTCTCTGGGTCCACTTTTCTTTTTAATTTTATTCATCCACTTCAATTTTTTCCAGATTTTTTTTTTAAAGATCCCATTTATTTATTTGACAGAGAGAGACAGCCAGCGAGAGAGGGAACACAAGCAGGGGGAGTGGGAGAGGAAGAAGCAGGCTGCCAGCGGAGGAGCCTGATGTGGGGCTCGATCCCAGAACGCTGGGATCACGCCCTGAGCCAAAGGCAGTTGCCCAACGACTGCGCCCCCCAGGCACCCCCCAGATTTTTTTCTTATAAAATAAAACTTAACCATTTGGATAAACTCAGGAAATAATTAAAAAAAAAAAAAAAGCAGCGATCACTCATACTCTACCCCCTAGAGAAAACCCCTATTAACATTTCAGCATCTTTCCTTCCAGTCTTTTCTTATGCAGTTGTTACACGGTTGACAGTGTGTCGTTATGTACAATTTCGTATTCTTCATCTTTTGGGAATTGGAACAGCTTTGTTGACTTTTATTATGATCAAAACAGTTCGCCCTAAGCCTACATACACCTAGAAAAACCTAGGAAGGTTAGATGATGTAGAAACAATCAGATATTCATGCGTACCTACTATATTTTAGACGCTCGGGTGCTAAGTTGAGCCAAACTTTTCCTTCCAGTCAGAGAAGAAAGATAGCAAATAGATAAACAAATAAATGAACAGGAAATTTCAGATTATGGTAAAGGCTTTCAAGAAACAGGGACTGTCACGGAGAACAATGAGGAAAGCGGGTTAAGTGGCTGGGGAGATCAGGGAAGGCCTCTCAGAGGAAGGGGCATCTGATGGGATGAAGCATGGGATGTTGCTTCAAAATCCAAAGCAGACCTGCTGGGTGCTGTCTCCACAGACAGCCGGGTACCCCCCCCCCTCAACGCCCCAGGGCTCTGGCTGGAGACCGCGGCTTCTCCAACATTCGGTGAGTATTTATTGAGCGTCTGCTGTGGGCTGGGCACTGGCAGCACAGGAAAGGACAACACAGAACTGGTCTTTCCTCGGGACGCTTACTGTCTCGTGGGGAGACAGATATGAAACGAATGAAGCCATCAATATATAAATATACATTTGTTAAGGGTCTTACGTGACAAGCAGGGGAGAGGAGGAGGGAGGTGCATACACTGAGTGATCTGAAAAGGAAAAGAGCTCTCTAAGGGAGTGACATTTAACAAAGAGTTGAAGGATGAAAAGGATGTCACGCTGGCCCACTCTGTCAGCAAGGAGTCCACGAGGAGAAGAGTAGCAGCGAGGAGACTTCAAGTAGGGGGAGCGTCGTCTCAGAGCAGGAAAGGGCTTGGAAGTGTTCACAGAACAGAAGAGCCCTGTTTGGCCTGCGATTTGGAGGGAGGGTCCCTGGTCCCAAAGGAGGTGGACAAGGTAGGCAGGAGCCAGGAGAGCCCCATAAGCTAGAGCGCGTAGATGGAAGTTCCTATTCCAAGTATGGAAGCCGATGGAGAGTTTTAAGCAGGGCAATAACAGGATCTGGTTTATATATAGACTTTGGCTTTGGCTGCTGTGTGAAAAGTAGATTATAGGGTGGGAAGAGTGAAAGCTGTAAGAAATAACCGGGGCTGGGCTCAGGGAGAGAGTTGGATGCAGCCGAAAGAAAGTTAAGCAGTTCAGAGAGTTTGGTGTCACATTAGAAGTTTCTCGCTTGGGCACCTAAATAGATGGAAATGCCACTTGGAGATGAAGAGTTCCGAGTTCCCGGGGAGCTGGGGTTGGTGGGGCAGGGGGTGAGGTGTGCTGAGAAGACCGAACCCCCTCCCGGCCCCTGAATAGCACAATGTCACCTTGAGAGTTAATAATAGCTCCTGGGGGGGGCGCCTGGGGCGCCTGGGTGGCGCAGCAGTTAAGCGTCTGCCTTCGGCTCAGGGCGTGATCCCGGCGTTATGGGATCGAGCCCCACATCAGGCTCCTCCACTGGGAGCCTGCTTCTTCCTCTCCCACTCCCCCTGCTTGTGTTCCCTCTCTCGCTGGCTGTCTCTCTCTCTGTCAAATAAATAAATAAGATCTTTAAAAAAAAATAATAGCTACTGGGGATACCTCAAAGTTTGATCTCAGTATAGAACCAAAATGTGGTACTCTGCTCGGCTTCATCGTTGGCCTTTGGAAGACAGAACTGTGAAATGTCTCCTTCAACGGCATTTCTGAGCTCGTGTATGATTGGTGATCATGCGGCCACATACTTTGCCTTCATATCTCGCCAGTGTCATGACATCAGTAATCCAAGGAGGGCATGTCATTCAGTGTGACTGTTCTATGTCCATGCAGGCAAGCATTCCCAACGTAACTTGGAGTGAAAATCTCCTCCTGTGCTCTATGTGTGGAAATTATTTTTTTTTTAAGTGTCATTTTCTTTTGTTTTAAGTAAGCTCCACGCCCAGTGTGGAGCCCAGTGCAGGGCTTGAACTCACAACCCTGAGATCAAGACCTGAGCTGAGATCAAGGGTTGGTCACTTAGTCAACTGAACCACTGAAGTACCCTAAAGATTTTTTTTTAATATTTTATGTATTTATTTGAAAGTGAGAGAGCCCAAGCAGGCGGAGAGGCAGAGGGAGAGGGAGAAGCAGACTCCCCACTGAGCGGGGAGCCAAGCACATAGGGCTCCATCCCAGGACCCCGAACCACCACCCCAGCCAACGGCAGAGGCTTAACCAACTGAGCTACCCAGGCGCCCCCTAAAGATTTTATTTTTAAGTAATTTCTACACCCAACGTGAGGCTCAAACTCAAGACCTCAAGGTCGAGAGTTGCATGCTCTCCCGACTGAGCCAGCTGGGTGCCCCTAAGTGTTAAAACTACTGTTTTGAGGTAAAAATGCTTTAACAATGCGTTAACAATGTGAAAACTGGCAGTTCTATATATAAAAACAGTGTAGAACTTTGAAATGGTGGTCTAAAGAAATAAATAGACAATTATGTAAATAGAAGGACAGTGTGTTGGCTGGATCAGCGAATTTTTTAAGATTTTATTTTTAAGTAATCTCTACACCCAATGTGGGTTTCAAACTCATGACCCCGAGATCAAGAGTCACCCGCTCCACCAACTGAGCCAGCCGGGCACCCCTAGATCAGTGCTTCTTAAACTTAGGAACAATCAGAATCACCTAGAGAGCTAATTAAAATACAGATTCTAGGAGGCTTATCTCCTAATATATTTTTTTAAGATTTTATTTATTTATTTGTCAGAGAGAGAGCACAAGCAGGGGGAGTGGCAGGTAGGGGGAGAAGGAGGCTCCCTGCTGAGCAAGGAGCCTGATGCAGGACTCCATCCCAGGGCCCTGGGATCATGACGTGACCCGAAGGCAGCAGCTTCACCGACTGAGCCCCCAGACATTCCAGCAGCACGTTCCTTGCCAACAATCATTAAATGTCCAAGAAGACTTTCATCATCATCTTCTGCTACAGAAATCTGGGATATGTTTCTTGGGTATCACCAGAAAATGCGTTGGTGCTTCATGGGAAATGTCATGGAAAGCAAGACACTGGTTATCCTCAAAAATGATTTTTGGCTGGCATTGCCTTGCAAATGATCTTCCTAAAAATTTTCTTTTTTTTTTTTTATGTTTTTTATTTAAGTCATCTCTACACCCATTGCGGGCTCAAACTCACGACCCCGAGATCATGGATCTCACACTCTTCTGACGGAGCCAGCCAGGTGCCCCTAAAACAAGGACTTTTAAATAATTATTTTTAATATGTTCAGAAAACAGGAGCGCCTAGGGGCCCCTGGGTGGCTCAGTCTTTAAGCGTCTGCCTTCGGCTCAGGGCGTGATCCCAGGGTCCTGGGATCGAGCCCTGCATCGGGCTCCCTGCTCACAGGGAAACTGCTTCTCCCTCTTCTCCCTGGTTGTGCTCTCTCTCTCTCTCTCTCAAATAAATAAAATCTTTTAAACTTGTGGTCTAATTTGGAGAGACAGACACAATAAACAAGTAAACTGCTAGTCTTCACAAAAACCATGTAAAGTAAGTGCTATCGTGATCCCCATTTTTAATTTTTTTGAAGTAATCTCTACACCCAACTCACAGCTCGAGCTCACAACCCTGAGAGCAAGAGTCCCATGCTCCACTGACTGAGCCAGCCAGATGCCCCTTACGATCCCCATTTTACTTTTTTTACTTTTTTATTTTTTTTAAAGATTGTATTTTTTTAAGTGATCTCTCTACCCAATGTGGGGCTCAAACTTACAACCCCAAGACCAAGAGTCCCATGCTCTACTGACTGAGCCACCCAGGCGCCCCAGTGATTCCCATTTTTAAAATGAGGAATCTGGGGGCGCCTGGGTGGCTCAGTCAGTGGAGCGTCCAACTCAAGCTCCCCTCAGGTCTTGATCTCAGAGTCGTGAGTTCAAGCCCCACGTTGGGCTCCACGTAGGGCATGGACCCTAGTTAAAAATAAAAATAAAAATAAAATAAAATAAAATAAAATAAAATAAAATGAGAAATCTGAAGGGTGCCTCGGTGGCTCAGTCAGTTGAGCATCTGACTCCTGGTTTTAGCTCAGGTCATGGTCTCGGGGTCCTCAGATCGAGACCGCGAGGGGTTCTGCACTCATCAGGGAGTCTGCTTGAGGATTCTCCCTCCCCCCTGCACCTCCACCTGCTCGCTCACGTCTGCTCTCTCTCTCTCTCAAATAATTTTTTTTTTTTTTTTTTTTGTTAAGGAGACAGAGAGAGGTTGCGGGGTTTGCTCAGTCCCACGCTGGAAAGAAACAGCCGGATTCAGATGCGGCAGCTGGACCCAGAGGCCACACACACGGCACCTCTATGCTATTCTGGTCTCTCCAGTAACAGCCCCTTGTGGGAATCCAATGACAGAAAGTGTGTGAAACAGCTTTACAAACATTGGAGCTGATGATGTGGCGGCCAAGACTGGCTGAGACCATGACAGGCGGTGGGAAAGTGACCTCCAGTTTCCCACCCAGGCACCACGAGGCCGGCACCTCTTCCTCGGCCACCCTTCAGCCCTGGGGTTCCCCGGGAGGCCTCTGATGGGAGTGGTGGGGAAGCTGCAGGACGAACAAAATGATCAACTCGGCTCCCTTCCTGGTGGCTCAGAGGCCCCGCATTCCTGGTGGCTCAGAGGCCCCGCAGGGGCACAGCCCGGAACACCGCCTCGCTCTTCAGCCAAACTTGGATTCGGGGTCCTCATCTTGTAGGAAGGGAAGTCCCACAGGCAACGTGACTAAAGCTGGTGAGACAGGCGCCCAGGCCGGCCTCCTCCAGGCACCAGCATCCAGGGCCCAGGGAGAGGCGGGAGAACGTGTCCCTGGCCGTCTGCACCCGGGGGTGAGGGCCGGGGGCTGGGGACGCTAGGACTTCCCTGCAGACAGAACAGATGGTTGTTGCTTGACGAAGGCACGTGCAGTCCCTCACAGACCCTCGCACCCACGCCCACGTGCGCAGAACGGGCTCCTGCCGCAGAGAGGGGCTCGTGAGACCCTATACGAGGGCACTCCTTAGTTCCCGGCGGACTGAGTGCGTCGGTGGAAGGATAAATAACAGCTCACATCTGAAAGCACATTACAGCTGGCAAAGCATTGTCACTTACTTCAGTGCATGAAATCCTCCAGAAAGAATGACGAGGGGGGTCACAGTATCCCCATCATATGAATGAGAAAACTGAAGCTCAGAGAATTAATGGCCATTTGTCCGGGTCTCACAGCTGATCAAGGGCATTTACTGAATGAATGAGGGAATGAATGAATGAGTCTGTAAGCCAGGACCTGAAGGATGTTGTCTTCTCTGGATCCGGCACTGTTTCTACCATATGTGATACTATTGTCCTCAGCCGGAGTTCAGCAGTCTCCCCTGAGGAGTTGAAGTTGGAGGCGTTGTGAGAAAGACTGTACAGAAATGTCTCCTGGAGGGCTGATGTCACCTTATCCGCTGACGCATTTCTGTGGACAGGGACCCGTCCTCCAATCCCACCAAGCCCTTGCTGTCACAGCCATCCCAGACCACCCCAGCCTGCTGGGTTGTAACACACCTACTCACTGGCCCGTCTCCCTTCACCTGCGAGCTCCGGGAGCACTGAGCCTTGCTGCCCGTGTGCCCCAGCAGCTAGCATCGACCAGGACATGAGTGAAAAAAGGGATGAGGGATGTGGCAGGTCTTCCTTCCCTATGTTCTTCACAACAAGGGAACAGCCATAGACGGACCCCCAGGATTCTGTCTGGTGGTTTGGTGGCAAGGGAATGTACGGAGCCAGTTCTGAAAATCCATAATCGGTTTCCCTCCCTCTCTCTCCCTCCCTCTCTTTTTCTCTCTCTCCCTCCCTCTCTCCCCTAGAAAGCCCACCAATATTTAGAAGGCTAAATATCAACAGGGCAATTTCAGCTCCCAGGGAGCAAAAGGGGACAAGTGCATCCCAGCTGCTCCAACCAGGACAGCCCCAAAGAGCTAAATTTTCTTTCTCCCTCGAAAGGGCCCAATAGCATGCTTCCACCCACGTCTTGGCTCTCCCACACCCCATTTGCTGTCTCCCTGCAGACAGCCGATGCTGCCACCCTCCCACCCAGCCCTCTGCTAGCGGAGCTCTGAACACCCAAAAAGGAAAAACGATTGTGCTGAGCGAAGACAGAGCCGGGGAGGAAGGGAAGGGCTGTTTGCTGCCAGCTGACGTTCTGCAGACTGGCTGCCTGTGTCTGTGCCAAGGGTGTGGCCACCAGCAAACTCAGAGAGATGGGAGGGCGAAAGAGAAAATGCTACTGATAGCAGCAGCACATCCTGAGCCCTACCTTACAGTCTTATCTCCAGCTCTACTGAATTGGCCTCCCCAAGAGGGAGGACGAGATCAAAAGCCTAGAGATAACCGAGAACTACAGGAGGTCACACATTCATGCCACAAACATTTCCTGGGCACACTATGTGCCGAGCAACACACGCAGCACCAGGAAGGCAGATGTGAAAGGCAGCATACCTGCTCCTGGGAGGTCTCACGTTGGAGTGGGAGCCACAGGCGTGTCAACAGCGGCTGTAGCGCGAGCAGTGGTGAGGGAGACATGAGCCCTGGACACAGGAAGAGGTCGGAGGAGGGGCACTTCACCCAGATTCCAGAGCAAAGGGTAGGCAGAGTCTGCCTGGAGAAGGTGACATTCAACACGCTGAGTCGTGAAGGGGAGGAGGAATGAGATAGTGAAAACAGGAGGAGAGGCACTCTGAGGCAGCAGGAATAGGCACCATGATTTGGTGAAGGGTGAAGAAGAGGAGTGGTCAGAGTATGAGAGCTTTGGTCACACATGCAAAGGAGCTGGGATGCTATTTTAAAGACATCGAGCTTTCGGGGTGCCCCGGGGGCTCAGTTGGAAGAGCATGTGACTCTTCATCTCAGGGGTCGTGAGTTCCAGCCCCACGTTGGGGGTAGAGATCACTTAAATAAATAAAACTTAAAAAAAATTAGAGTCAGTTGGGCTTTCATCATAAGGCTTTAGGAAGAGGTGACTGATCAGACTTGACCCCCAGGGCACAAGATGGGAGAGTGGGAGACTGAGGGGGGTAGGGTGGTAACCCTACAAACAGATGGTGACCTGAACTTAGGGCCATTCCCGTGGGAGGAAGAGGAGGACACAGATCAGTGAAGTCTGTGGGAAGTAGAGTTACTGGACAGGGTGACCTGCATGGAAGGGCAGAGTAGGGGACAGGGAGAAGAGGATGATGCCCAAGTCCTGACTTGGGTGTTGAGTGGGTCAGATGAATGGGGATGGGGAATCTGGGCAGAGGAGCAAGTTTAGAGAGGAAGCGGATGAGTTCAGCATGGGGTCTCTCGAGTGGAAGGCACCTGCAGACATCCAGGGAGAGATACTCAGCTGTGCGGGGGAGGTAAGGTAAGGTAGGGGACTCAAGAAGGGGTCTGGACTAGAGATGAACACTTGGGAGTCCGTGAAACTGCTGTGGTTAAAACCAGGGGTGTGATGAGATGGCTCAAAGGGAATATGCATGTCTGAGAATGTGTAGACGCCATCTTCCTGCCCACAGGCACGATGGGCTGAGATAACATAAGTCTGATGCGTAGGTCGGAACGGGCGCTCAATCAATTGCAGTTGAATGAATAGTAGGTCCAGAAAAAGTCATGGATAATTATTTAGCCTAATGTTTTGCTCCCAAACGTGATCAGCAACATTCCCCTCCTTCTTTCAGAACTTTCTGTCCTATTGTCTCTTGTTCCTGATACCTGGGTAGTCCTTCGAACACCTACCTCGAAACCCTCCTATCAGCCTTCCAGCCTTTGCAATCCTGAGTCCTGATTGCCTTGCTCACTGTATTCACCAACTGCTCACCCTCTCTGCCTGCCTCCTACACTCTCCCTTGTCTGATATTTTTAAACTGTTTTATTTTCAGACAGTGTTCGTCACTGCCATCAGCTGCCTATTTGAGGTATTTTCATCAAATATTGTATTTGTGTAGTTAAACCATAACTTTCTATAGAGGAAAACAATGGCACAAAAAATCCAAAAATGATCAATTTAAAAGACTTCTAATTGGGAAGCTACTTTGGCCCTTGCGTCTGAATATAGGTGTGTTAAAATCAAATTCAAGCAAAATGGCCATCTCAGGGGAATTGATGCAAGAGGAACTTGCCTAGAAACCGCCTCACTGTTCCATCCCTAGGACTTGAACACAGCACGCAGCCTTCTATCCATCCATCTTTCTATTCACTCATTTGGTCCATCTCTCTGTCTTCCAATTCATCCATTCATCCACCCACTCGTCCATCTATCCCTCAACACATCTATCTATCTATCTATCTATCTATCTATCTATCTATCTATGAGCTATCTGTCTGTCTGTCCGTCTGCCTAAAAACATGTTTTGAATGCCCGCTCCTGTACTACACTAGACTAGTCACTGGACGATATGACATGGAATCAAGAATCTTTGAGTCCAAATGAGAAGAAAGACCCAAAGTAAAAATGAATACCCTGTGAGTGCTTTAAAAGAAGACTTAGAAGAGGGGACTGTAACTCTTTCCAAGGGAATCAGGGAAGGTTTCATAAGAAAGGGTCTTGAAAGAGAAGAGAAATTTGAAGGTGGGCAATCTTAACTCTCACAGGGGCACAGGGCAGAGAGGCAGGATTTACCCCCCAAGGTTATAGGCTGCTCCAGGGCATGGGGGATCTACCCATGACCCAGACTTCAAACCACATCTCCTCTCCTGGCTTGTGTCTTCAATAGAGCAAAAGGATTGTATCAGTGGTTGGACTATGCTCCATTGCCCAAACATGGGCAACCGACTGCCCCAGTTTGCCAATGTTTGAGGGATTTCTTGGGACGCAGGACTTTCTAAAGTCAGATATCACAAGTTGGCCATGGAGGCAAGAAGTGGGGGGCAGGTCTCGGGGAGAAGGACAGTCCAGGGGGCTCAGAGCCTCCATTTACACTTTAACTGGATCAGCCAGGACATGTCCTACAGACTGAGCTCTTATGTTAGATTTTGTTTGCTCACTGCTTAAAAAAAAAAAAAAAAAAAAGTCTGAAAAACCCCTGGACTAAATGATCTCTAACATCCCTGCAGTACTTTAAAATTAAAATTATATATTTGTGTAGACCTGGGTTTTTTTGTTTGTTTGGTTTTGGTTTTTTTTACTCTATCTCCTTTCCATTATTCTGACTTGGATTTTTTCCTTTGTCTGGTGAGATGGAGTGGGGACCACAAGACAGAAATAAGTATTATGGCTCAAAAGTCTTCCTTCCTTTGGGACTTTTAGAAGCTCTAAAATAAATGAGAAAATACTAAACTTAATTAAACATGGTTGAGTTTTTAAACCCATAGCTTCCCAGACCAACCTGCAGGAAGGCATCCTTCATTGTATGCCTTTCTCCCTCTCAACTTTCATGCCACTCATTCTGAAATTATATCTCTGGGGGCAAATTCAGGAGTGAGGAAGGGTGATAATATACCAGCTTAAAGAACCCCCTCTTGTTTTAGGATGAAGCAGAGAGATGAGAGGGGACCAGGAGAAGCCAATGGAAACCACCCAGCTCCCCCTCCCATCCCAGATCCTTCTGGCAGCTCTAATTGAGGCCTGTCACAGGGAGAGAAGCCAGCTGCAAATTGCATTCATCAACGAATTACAGCAATTACAGCCCCAGCCCCAGCCTAATGGGGGTGACACGTCCAGCCAGGCAGTCCCTTGCCCTGATTCCAAGATACCAAATGCTTTGGGCTGCCAGGGTCGTGTTCCCCAGTTCAGACCCCCAAACTTTATCCTGGCCCCACGCCCTGCCTTCAGACAATAGACCAGAGGATGGGTGCTCCCCCAAATTTCTCCAGGATCACTGAAGTTCACCCAGCGATCTAGGCCCAGGTCCTGTTGCTGTTCTTTAAGCTGAGTTTCCTCCAGATTTGGTTCTTGGGAGAACTGATCTGCTGGCATTTCAGGGGCCTGTTAAGGATGCTTTCCTTGGGGAAGCCTGCGTGGCTCCAGATGGTTAAGCGTCTGACTTCAGCTCAGGTTATGATCCCAAGGTTCTGGGATCGAGCCCCATGTCAGGCTCCCAGCTCAGCCAGGAACTTGCTTCTCCCTCTCCCTCTGCCTCTGCCTCTCCCCCTGCTTGTGTTCTCTCTGTCTCTGTCTCAAATGAATTAAAAAAAAAAAAAAAGATCCTCTCCTTGTTGGCATGTGGGCCAGCTCTCTTCCTCCATCCCTCATGCCCACCCTGACCACACAGAGCCAAGGCTAGGGTGAGGTTCAGATGAAACCTGTGGAGGTGTAGTGGAAATGTCACCTCCCAAACGGAGAAGTATGTGGCCACCCACACCTGTCCACAGCTGCTTCCTCACTCGCCTCCCTGGAGCCAGCAGCTCTGGTTTCAACAATGTGAGGGTGTGTGTGTGTGTGTGTGTGTGTGTGTGTGTGTGTGTGTGTGTGTGGTGTGACATAGCACAGGAAGATGGGAGGACCTAACACTAGACCCCCTCTTTGTCATTTTGGGTGTAAAATTGCAACCAAATGGCCTCAAAGAATGCTCTTTTTCTCTCTCACGCTTTCTGTCTCAGAATTCCGGCGTCTCTACAAACCAGGTTGTGCCAGGGAAAAAAGAAGTTTCAGAGATCAGACCCAACATGTCCCAGCATTTGGGGAGACGCAATCATCTCTTCCTCTCTGACAGCCCCTGTTTGACTTTGGGAGGGGGCAGGGAAAGGAGGCTGCTTTTCTGTTCTGAAGTTTCTAAGGAAGCCAACCCAGATCCCACCCTTCCCTTCCAGAGAACGTATCCTGTGATGTTTAAGTAGGAGTCAAGCCTGGAGAAGGAATTCTCCTGAACTGTCCTACAGCGGTGAGGAGGGACACACCCAGGAAAGGGAGGGTCCAAGAGAAAGGGTGTGTTTCAAATATCCCCTAGCACACCAAAGCTTTCTGCCCAGGGGAGCAGTGGGGCTCCCCTGACCCATCAGCAAGGGAAGAGGTCCACAGGGATGACTCAGTAGCCCCAGCTTCCGTAGGCTCTTGAAGAAACTCAGCCTTTCATCTTGAGTTTCAGATACATCTCCAAAAGAGAGAGGACAGCAGCCGAGGCAGGAACCAAGGGCGGGTATCGGGAGCTGGGGACAAAAACAGATGAACCGAGACACAAGGCGGGACAAGGGCAGATAAAGGCTGAGGCCGAGGCTGAGAGTGAGAGTAGAAAGAGGACTGGATTGCCAAACAAGGACAGCTGTCAGGACTCAGGGCCCGCCCAGGGCACCTTGAGCTTCTCTTCTCGGGCTCCAGGCTGAGTGGATGCCCCTGACACCCCACCCAGGTCCCCTCCACTGGCTGTGAGTGTTGGCTCCAATGGCTCTGGGCTGTTCCTTCTCTGGGGACTTGAGCAAACAGCAGCCAGGTGGCTGACCGAAGGGGTATAAAAGACCAGCCTCTCTGCCCCTGGGGGATCTTTTCTGAGGTGCAATTCTCTAACCAGAGCTTCCCCACAGGACCAAGCCAACATTAGACTCCAACCGTGAGAGCACATCCTTGTTTAGCCCCTCCCCTGACCCTCAGGCTTCCCTCCCTCCCTTTCTCCTGCAAATTTGCCCTCAAGGAACCATGCGCCCCTGAATCCCTGTCTCAGGTTCTGCATCCAGGAAACCAGGACACCTTCTTTGTGTACAAATTGCACCTTAGCTCCAGTGCCTAGGACAATACGGCCATGCACAATAATGCTAAATAGTGTAGTGTATGTGGTTGATTGAAGGGGGGATTGATTGGATTAATGCTCAGGATGGGAGATAAGTGGGTGGGGGGTTTTATTGCAGGACTGCCCCCTCCCTCACTTACACACACACACACACACTCACACACACACACACAGAGTCACACACAAGGTGTTAACCTTATCCCCTTGGCTCATCCCAGGACATCCTGTCTGCATATAGGCCACCTGCTTATGTATGTGTAAACTCAGGGGCAGATAATCCAGTTTGTGGATTATCCAGACCCCCAGCTGGCTGGCATCTTCCCCTCTCCTGTCTGAACCCCCCTCTCTGTTCCAGGACCTTTGCGCTGGGGAGAGGGGAGGGAGCTATAGGGCTGGGCAGAGGAAGGCAGCAGAGGAGGGCAAGATGATGATGCAGGCTCAGTCAACACGGACGCTACTAGCACAGCCATCCCGTGAAAGATCGGAAACCACCGCACAAAATCGCCTTAGCATCTTAGTGTGGATTCCAGGCATCTGGGCTCCACATGAAACACGTTTAAGGAGCTGTTTTATAGAGTGAAAACACCCCGAATGAAGCTAGGGACATCTCCTACTAACCAACCAGGAGGGGATCCTTGAGAATCATAGTCTGATAAGATGTTCTCAGATAATTCAAGATACACCAAGTCTTCACCTACCCTGAAAGCTTTCCAGGAAGGAGAGTATGCAGATTTTTTCAGGTTTTTCAGTTCTCCGCATCAAGAAGGCCTTCCTAGAGTCTACTCTCCTGACAGACTCCTGCATTGTGGTCTGTTTCTCTTCTGATTTCAGAAGAAAGAACAAACTATGGATCTCCCATTCTTTTCCCCATGATGCTCCTTCCCCCAAATATCTGGACCTGCCTTGTCAGTAGAAGTAGAATGTGGGGGTGCCTGGGTGGCTCAATTGGTTAAGCGTCTGCCTTCAGCTCAGGTCATGATCCCAGGGTCCTGGGACAAGCCCCACGTAGTTTGGGCTCTGCGCTCAGGGTAGAGCCTGCTTCTCCCTCTCCTTCCGCCCCTCCCCTTGCTCATGCTGACTCCCTCTCTCAAATAAATAAAAACTTTAAAAAAATAAAAAATACTTTTAAAAAGTATTAATGAGATATTTTACAATCTTTTCTCTAACTAAGTCTTCGAAACCTGTTGTATTTCACACGTAGGGCATATCTGAGTTCCGTTCAGCCACATTTCCTATGCTTGGTCGCCACTGTGGCTGGTGGCTGCCATATTGGACAGCACAGATTTAGAGATCCCTGGGGGTCCCTTGCCTGACACCAGCCCCACGTTCAGCTCCTCTGGGGTGGAAGAATGGCAATCTAGCTTGAGTATCCTGGGGTGACCTTGGGAGGAGCTGGGTAGGGGAGTGGTAAACAGACTCCAGGGAGCGTCCTAGGTCAGGTAATTAATTACTGGGAAGGGAGGAACGAAACTATGTCTGTCAAACCTCAGACTCAGGTCTTTTCTCCTGAGCAAAGGAGAGGTAGAAGTAGAGCCAAGAAAATGCTCTGAAGCCCATGGTCCTCTAAGTCCCTTGTTAATCAGAATATTTAACTTGGGTTCCAAATCTGCTTCACTTCCTCCAGGAGACCTTCCCAGATGAACTCCCCAGCCTTGCTTGATAGCTTCTTTCCTGGTTGCTGTCACTATTTACAGACTAAAACCACTTCTTCACTGAGGTGATACCCCAGCCCTCCAATCCTTGAGTGGACACCCCATATTCCACAGATATGAGATGAGCTCCTACTGTGTGCCCACCACTGTCCTAGGGATACAGTGGTGAACAAAATGAATGAGGGCCGTCCTCCTAGAATGGATAGCCTGGAGATAAAGGCAGACAGCAAACAAACTTAAAAACAAAACAAACAAGGTAATTTCAGAGGGCGATAAAATGAAGGCAGAAAGATCATGAAGGAGTTCCCCGTGCCCACCTTGTACTGAGAACCACAGAAAGTGAACCAGAAAAGATCGAATACTGTCTACTCAACCCCCTCACTTTGCAGATGGGGAAACTGAGGCCAACTGTGGGGTCCTTTCTGAGGTGCTGCCTGGTCAGACGGGTGGCTCTGTCCCTCCCCCCCGTCAGCCTGGGGGAGTTCCAGAGAGTGAGTAAGCAGTTCTGCCTTCTCACTCCCGAAGGATAAGAGTCAGCATCTGCAATGGAAGGCAATGGATAATCTTGCAAAAACAAACACAACCAAAAGCACAAACCTCACTCTCAGCAATCTCTAAAGCCCAGCTGTCATCCCTGCACGGCTCCACCAAACTGCTCACCAGATTTCATAGGAGGGGGTGGGAGGTGCTCAAGAGATAAGCCCTCCCGCCTTCCCCACCCCATTCTGCAGGGGCACGAACCAAAGATTAGCCCAGGGGCCTGCATGAACAGAGAAGTGGTACCCCACACGGCCCCGAGTGGCCGAGGTATCTAATACTTCGGGTTTCTCCTTCTTGTTCCAGGAGTCCATTGCTCGAGAGCAGCTGGTGGGGGGACCTCGCTAGAAGAGTAGGGGTCACCCTGGGGGAAGTCCAGGGCCTCAGCTGCCCTTCTTCAGACCGAAGAGCTCCTCTCCATGTTTCCTTTGGAGCTTGCATTCCGTGTCTCAGCCTGGCTCGCTCCCTGAGTTGCTGAGATTTATTTCCAGAGATGTTTCGCCCACTCTGCCTGACGTCTGTGAGAAGCTGGGTGCTTAGGGAGTCCTCACCATCTGCCCACCTCCACCATCAGCCAGGCAGCCCCCAAGCGGTTCAATTCCCAGACCAGGAAAGTCAGCCCAAGCTCCTTCCCACGCCTGCAAAGCCTCTGCTGAGTGGCTGGAGATTTTCTTACCTCCCCAAAAGCAAGGGCACTATAATGTCTACCCCTACACACGCACCTCAGCTCAAAGAGGGCTTGAGATCTGGGGATGGAGGATGAGGAGGCTGGACTAAACTTCCTTCCCCCCAAAACCCTCTCCACACACACATTTTGGCAGCATCTATGAAAATTTGAAATACATATACCCTTTGACACCACAATGACACGTCTAGGAATTTATCTTATGAGAAATATGTGCAAGGAGGTCCATCGCTGTGGACATGCTGTGGATTTCACAGAGGATTTACTTAAGAAATGATGGCATATTCAGACAGTGGAGTCTCATGTGGTCATGAAAAAGAACGAGAAAAACCCATATGTCCCAACATTGAATAATGCTCGAGATATAAATGAGAAAAGCAAAATTCTACCACAATATGCCTCCTATAATTCCCTGTGTGTTGAATATTAATACATACCTCTTTTGTCTATGCAGAGAAAAAATATCTGAAAGATTATATATAAAAACCTGTCCCCTAGGAAAAAAAAAAAAAAGAAAAAGAAAGAAAAAGAAAAACCTGTCTCCGACATTTAGCTAGCTCTGAAATTTAGATTATGGGGTTCTCCATTTTCTAAGTTTCTTTACAAAAAGATCTGTTACTTTTGGGGCCTGGGTGGCACAGCGGTTAAGCGCCTGCCTTCGGCTCAGGGCGTGATCCCGGCGTTCTGGGATCGAGCCCCACATCAGGCTCCTCCGCTATGAGCCTGCTTCTTCCTCTCCCACTCCCCCTGCTTGTGTTCCCTCTCTCGCTGGCTGTCTCTCTCTCTGTCGAATAAATAAATAAAATCTTAAAAAAAAAAAAAAGATCTGTTACTTTTGTAAGCAGACAGGGGAGGAGGGGAATAGTAAAAACAAACAAACAAACAAAACCAAAATTTTTTTTTGGTAAAGGAAGGAAAACAAATCCCATCCTCTGGTTTAGCCAGGGAAGGAGGCCCCACGACACCCACTCACAAACTCCCCAGCTGATGGCCTTGGCAGAGATGTGTGGCTACAGCCTGCCCACCCTCTACAGCCCAGAGTCGGCCTGGGCCTCGCTGACTGCCTTCACTCCCTCTGCTCCTGCTGGCCTCCATTCACAAAAGGCCTGTTTTGGAGAACACGCTGTCCTGTGCACCCCCGGCGGAAGTCTGGGCTTCCCAGGCCCCTGTGGAGGAGTCCATCTCCAGCAAGACTTGGGATGACATGTGGTCAGTGGGAAAGGAGGGTGGGAACTTCTGGCCAGATTTGAGGCCAGAGTTCTGGACTTGGGAGATAAAGCTCCGGCTCCTCAGGAAGGGGAGCGGAAAGCTGGCCTTTGAACTAATCAGGGAGGGGACCCAGGGAGGGAAGGAGGGAGGGGAGGGGAGGTGGGAGCTCTGAGTTGCTAGACTGGCTGCCCATCTCCTATCTGTCTGGCCCTGGGAGAACAAAAAGCCAGCCTGGGAGGAAGGATCTGGATGTGCCACTAAGTAGCTAGGTGTTCTTGGGTGAGTTGCTGCCTCCTTCGGGCCTTGGAGACTTCTTTCCTTCCTCTTTGTTTTCTCTCTTCCTGGAGCACATGTTGCACAGGAGGACCGGAGAGGGCAGAGGAGGTGAGGGACCACCGCCATCTTTGCTGGGGGATGGGCAAGGCACCCGCGGCAAGTGCTGTCCACCTGGATTTGCCATCCAGCTTGTGCAAGGAGAGGAGGTGGCTGGTAGGGGGAGGGCAGCTCAGAGGGAGCCCAAACTCTGGGCCCATTGATTTCCTTCCACTCCACCCACAGCCCCCCACCACCAGCCCCTAACCACCATTCCTGGCCCCCTGAGACCCTCTCCCCTCCACAACTCAACATCCATCTCAGGGCCTCAAAGAAAATTCCACGTGATAAAGAAGCTGGGACAAGGAAACTACAGCCTACCTTCAACCGTGAGCCCACCAAGCCTGTGGCCAGAGCTCAGCATGCAAAAACCCTGGGGCAGGGGCACTGGTGACTCGGTTAAGTGTCTGAATCTTGGTTTTGGCTCAGGTCATGATCTCAGGGTCCTGGGATCGAGCCCCCCCTCGGGCTCCATGCTCAAGGGGAAGTCAGTATGAAAGATTCTCTCCCGCTCCCTCTGCCCCTCCCCCCCAAATAAATATATACATCTTAAAAAAAGAAAAAAAAAAGAATCCCTGTGGCAAGATGGACAGAGGCAGGAGGATTATTCCAAAGCTCCTGATCCCCAGCCCAGCCAGAATGTAGCATTCTTACCAGAATCTTCCAGTGCTCTCCTCTCCCCAAAAGCCCTTCAAAACAGCTGACTTCTCCATGTCACTCTTGCTGCCAAAACCCCTTCCTCCACCTCCACCAGCTAGTCAGGCCAGAGGGATGTGGGGAAGAGCTGGGACATTGGCAGTCTCCTGTGGACCATGGTCCCTGTCCAGGGTTGGAGTCTGGGGGAGCAGAAGACGATTCTAACCAGAGAGGGAGGCCAGGCAGTTGGCAGAGCCAGAACCAGGAGCTGGCCTCATGGAGGCCCTCCGCAGGGGCAGTGGTGATCTTCTTCCAAATCTGGAGACCTCAGTCCCCCAGGTGATCAGAAATAGAGAAAACATGTCCTTGGAGATTCTGAGACAAAAGGACATTATTGGGGTGAAGTGAGGAGGAAAGATCTCTCAGCAGGATAGAGGCCCTTCTAGCCAAGTCCTCCCCAGCCTGTTCCTGGGCAGAAGAGGACTCTGCCCTGAGGACTGAGTGAGATGAGTCACAGGCATGTGTAGAGGGGGGCCAGGTAGCACGTGTCCCCAGCAGAACCAGCCCAGCAGCTCTGTCAAGCAGGCCACACACTGACACACACTCGGGCACCCTTCCGGATCGATGCATACCCACCCGCGTCCTGCCAGCCACGAACAGACAGATCTGAACAGACCCAGTCTCCACAGCAAAACTAGGCTTCTGCTGGCCCTGGCTAGGAAGAAGCAAGTTCCTTAGGAAGTCCTCCAGGACAGGATTGCCAGCACCTTCTCTCCCTGCCCAGGTCCTTTATTTGATTCTGGAGTGGGGACTCTGAACCCACTCTGGATCCCATGTTTGCACAAAGGGTAGGGGTGGCACTGGGGGGCTGAGGGCTGGAAAGAATTGTGCTTGGTTTTTACCCACTACTCCCACCCAGATTAGGAGGGTCTGATTGTTCATCCTCTCACACTCAGCTGGCCCTGGCTATTGGTGCAGGGGGCACACTTGAAAGTCTGGGCAGAGGCCCTCTGGACCTCATAACATTAGCATTTTATTTTTTTTTAAGATTTTATTTATTTCAGAGAGAGAGAGAGAAAATGAGCAGGGGGAGGGACAGAGGGAGAGGGAGAAGCAGACTCCCCGCTGAGCGGGGAGCCCGCCACTCCACCGGGCTGGATCCCAGAACCCTGAGATCATGACCTCAGCTAAAGGCAGATGCTTAACCAACTGAGCCACCGAGGTGCCCCTAGCATTTTATTCTTATCACGCTACTGGTGGCTTATACCTTCCCCCTCCTCCCCTTAGGGGGGAGTGAATGTCCACACTCCCACCAGGCACAAACCGGGACTACTACTACAGCGCCTCTCGTGGGAATAGCTACCATTCCCAGAGCTGGGCCACTCACAGCTTAGTCACCAGGGCCTGGCTGGCTCAATCCAGCACAGACCTCCCCAGCACCAGCCCCTGCCACTGCTGCCGGGAGCTGCAGTCAGCAGGATTGAGCACACGGAGATGGCTGAAAGCCAGGAAGGAATTACTTTCCATTCTCACAGGATCCCCCAAGGTGGAAAAAAAAACCAGATCAGCCTGAGTGCTGAGGAGTGGGGGAGGATGAGAACAGAATGGCTCCTTGAGGACTTACCTATATAGACCTAGGAAAGTGGCCCCAAAGACCAGCTGGTATGGGGGGCAAACAAGAACCAGGGGATGAGGGGAGGGGGTGGAAGCAGGAGAAAGAAGGGACACCCCAAAAAACTGCAGAAATCAGGTAATAGCTTGGGAGAGGGCAATTTCAACTCCATTTGTAATTCCCACCAGCCATCCCATAAAGAGTGTTTCCTGTGCAAATTCAGCTTCACAATTATGCCCCCTTCCCCATTCCTGCCACCCATACAGAAATCTGGGATTACTCCTGGGGCTGGGTAAGAAAATGCCAGACCAAGGTCAGAGCTACAGTATCATCAGTCTTTAATAACTTATAGGCAAGTGCTAAAAAAGTTAATAATAATGCAGAGGACACACACACGGCTTATAAAAACAGTTGTGGATCTACAAATGTGGGGAAGGGTTCTTTGCACTTTCACACAGACACAAAAATAAAGACTATTGTGACTAGCATCCTTAGAAAAGCAGCCTGGGGGACACCCCAGTTGGGAGGGGTAGAGGTGGGGGGACCGTCCTCGTTCATCCCAAATGCATTCTCCAAACAACCTTCTTTTGCCCCAAAACACATCTCATCAACAAGCCAGAGAAGGAAAAGAAGAAACAGGGTCGAGGTAGAGTCACAGCTTACATTTAAGCCTCCCCAGTCCTGCAGCCCCTGTTTCTCCAGAGGTGAGGCTGAGGGAGGGAGAGGAGAAGACATCCCGTCTCCCCTCCCCTCCCCAATGCTGCACCACAGCAGGACCCCCAGTGCGCTCCGTGGTCCTTCACCGAGGCGGACTGGTCCTGCAGCCCAGAGCTGAGTGAGGGGCCACAGGCTCCGCCTGGCTGTCCAGGTGTGCAGACCCCTACTGGTGAGGAGGGGACAGCCTCGGGTCACCGTCTCTTCCTGCCTACCCGGGCTGCCTTCTTCCTCTTAAGGATCATCTCGTACAGGCGCTCCAGGCCCGGCTGCAGGCCCAGCCCATCCACAGCGCTGCAGCCCTGCACGTGGGTGAGCGTGGCCGCTGCAAGCTCTCGGACTGCGAGCCTCTTCTCAACCTCTGCGGCGCTCAGCGCCCCGGGCTGATCCTGCTTGTTGGCCAGCACCAGCACAGGCACACCCTGGTTGTCCGAAGCCCGACTGATTCGGTGTAGCTCCACCTTGGCCTCCTCCAGGCGCTCAGCCTCGGCAGCATCCACCACAAACACCAGCCCGTCTGTCCGACGTGTGTAGGAGCGCCACAGCGGTCGCAGCTTCTCTTGCCCCCCGACATCCCACACTTGGAAGGTGATGCCACGGGACCCTCCCAGCGGCACCCGGATCTTCTCTGTGTTGAAGCCTTTCGTGGGGATGCTCTGGACAAACTCCTTGAACTTGAGGCGGTAAAGGAGCGAGGTCTTTCCAGCAGAGTCCAGCCCAATGACCACGACATGCAGGGCCTGGAAGTGGGGCAAGAAAGAGGAGGCAGTGGGCGCCATCTCGGTCAAGTGGTTCCCCATGGTGAGCTCCAGCTAAGGTGCAGGTCCCGGGGCACGAAGTAGAGGCAGGGAGGTGGCCTTGAACTGCAGGCTCTGGAGGCGGCTGCTGGGTTATCTGAACAGGGAAAAGTCAGGAGAAAAAAGGAGACGATTAATAAGAAACACGAAATGTGCAACTTCTAGATCCTTTCCTAAATCAGTCTCTCATCCTTCCTTTTTAAAATTCCGGTTTTTGTTTTGTTTTTTTAAACAGCTCCAAGTTTTAACAGAGGCGCTCCCCGCTTTCAGGGGCGACGAGATCTACAGAGACCCCCGGGTTCTGGACACAGGCTGGGGGGGTGAGGCCTCAATCTGGAGATGGTCGGCTTCCCGCGCCTCTTCTCCGAGCTCGCGGCGCGGTAGCAGACGCACAGACCCTTATTCCCCACGCGAGAATCTCACAGGAAGGGGCAGGTCGGGCAGCACCCCCCAGTTAAGAGTTAGGGTCCGGGCGCTGAGACGGGACAGTAAGGCCCGCTCCCGCCTGCCCTCCACATACCCAGACGGTTGACACGCCCCTCCTCAACACCGCGACCCCCTTCCCAACGTCCCGTGACACTTCGCCTTGGTCGGATCGCCGGCTCCAGCTCCCCGGGTCCCCGCACCGGGGCCACCTCAGCTCCGCCTGAACAGCCCCTTTACCTTCCGGCAGCCGCAGTCTCCCCGTGCCAGCCACCCGAGCCTCCACGCGAAACTCCACGCCCGCCTCCGGCGCCGCCGCCGCCGCCACCGCCGCCACCGCCACCGCCAACACCACCACCACAACCACCGCCGGCACTGCGGCCACTGCGGAGCGGGCTGGGGGACTCCGCCTTAAAAAGCCGCGCGGAACGTCACGCAGCGCGGACCAATCAGCAGTCCCACGGCGGCGGGGCGGGGCGGGGCCTGGAGCTATGCTCCCTGCGACCCCGACAACCCAATGACGGACGTGTTCTCAATTGGTGACCGTTTTATTTGCCCTTTTCCCCCATAGTCTAATATTTGGAGGTAAACTCGGGATGGAAAGTGGGAGGGACAGACGTGGCAGCGTTTGACTTGGAAGGAGAGGTGAAGAGCTTCGTCCTCTACACCGCGACATCCTCCTCCCCACGAGAGAGCCACCCCGCGCCTCCGCCGCCTCCGCCAGGGTCTACTGCGGAGATGCTCACAATCTTCCTCCTTTATCTTTCCTAAGTCAGTGTTCCCACCTGTGTAAACCTGGAACCTCATCAGACAGCCTAAGCCTAAACCCATTACCCCATTGATCCTCACAGCAGCCTGTGAGGTAGGGCCTGGTGCCGCCTACGTTCTACAGGGGAGGAAAGCTCCGAAGGGTTCAATGACTTGCCTAAGGTCACCTAGCCAGGAGGTGGCTGAGCAAGGATCTGTCTGAATCCGGTGTCTGGGCTCCTGACGGCAGAGCTCTCCCTCCTCTCTCATTGGAGAAGCCAGAGAGTTAGGCATCCTCCACAGAAATCCCTCCATTGCTGGTTAGAGTGCTGACCAGAAGCAGACACCCCCAGGGGGGCCTCCCTTGTTCAAAGAGATAAAGAGAATTCTTCGCCCCACAGGACTTTGATTGACCTCATTCATACTGCACGCTCTCCCAGACACACTCCGCAGATACAGAGGCATGGGCCACACTGCCTGACCTCAGAGGGCTTAAACTCTAGTGAAAACACGACTGGCCACTGACAGGGAACACTGGGCCTTTGTAAATCTGAGCTAAGTCCTTGTAGGACTTCAGAGAAGGGAGAGAAGGTGGGAACTGGAAGCTTCTGGAAAGCTTTCTGTAAGTTAATGAGTCCTGTGGAGTTCTGGTTGAGAGGGGGACAGGACTGAGTGGTAGCTCCCCAGCCATTGCAGCCTGATACAGTCTGGGCAGCCCTGAAGAGGACGAGGTGTCACAAAAGGACAGTGTGACCAAAAGGATATCAGTGATTACCTGCAGGGGAGGTAAGTAAAATTGAAGGAAGGGAGGAGGATCAAAGGAGAATAAGATCATAACTCTAATATTTCCATTTTTACAAGGAGGCTGGATTCTTATATTTATTTTTTTTAAGATTTTATTTATTTATTTGACAGCGAGAGAGGGAACACAAGCAGAGGCAGAGGGAGGGGGAGAAGCAGGCTTCCCTCTGAGCAGAGAGCCGGAGGCAGGCCCCTGGGATCATGACCTGAGCCAAAGGCAGACGCTTAATGACTGAGCCACCCAGGTGCCCCTGGATTCTTATATTTACTGTGTAATTCAATATTAACCCTTTTTAAAGGTTATGTTTGAGGGGGATCGGAAAAAGAGTAGGGAAGTCACTGCTAGACAGAAGGGCCTAGCCCTTTCCTGCCCAGTGGCCTCCCATCCGTTTAGCACCAGCCTGCCTTGCCACCTCCTTCTTCCCCTCCCTCCTCTAAAACCAGCCACCTGTTTTCCCCAGCAATGCAGGGAGCCTCCTTGAATCCCTGAAGACAGCAAGATCTTAGAAAATTAGCATTACACTCCATGTTGGGGGGGGGGGGTTGGCAGATTGCCACAGGAGCTAAGACACAGAGGTGGCCTGTGTTAGGGGAGGGGAAGACAACCAAGTTGGAAACCACTACCATGTTGAGTGGTCACTGCATGCCAGTCTCTGGCCCGAGAACTCTGCATACTTTTCCTTTTTGATTTGATTTTTTTTTTTTTTAAGTAAGCTCTACGCCCAACGTGGGGCCTGAGCTCACAACCCCGGGATCAAGAGCCTCATGTCCCACCGCCCGAGCCAGCCAGGCACCCCATACTTTTCCTTTTTAATATACAACTCAACCCAAGAAGTAAGTGTGGTCATTCCAAAAAGAAGAAAGGAGCCCTGGAAAGTTAGGTAACTTGTCCAAGGTCACTCTGCTAGAAAAAACTTGGCATTGAGTGACTGTTACAATGGCTGTGAAACCGAAAACACACAGTAATGAGAAACACAGATTGTCTCGTGTTTCTTCGGCAACCTTTGAAACTTCCTGGGCCTCACAACCGAGAGGGAAATTGTCACTTGATTATCTGATAAAAGAGATAAAACTGGCAATCCCACCCCACCCTTCATCTTTCTGGTTTGCCAGAGGTGTTGATGAACAAACGGGGAGGAAGGGGTGGGGCAGGGAGAGGTGAAGGAAGGGGCCCAGCTTGTCAGGGCAGCACTAGGCTGTGGGCTTACCACAGTTTGTCTCCTTTAAATGGGAACTCCAGCCCCCCCCACACACACACACACTCACACACCGCATCCCCAGGGAGCCTTCCTCCATTAATGACTGTTTTCCTTCCTGGCAGCCTCACCTCTGCAGCCCTTTCTCTCCATTAGATCACAGCCCAGGACCTCCTGTATCGGGGGATTCGCTGCAGAGAACATTTGAACATTCGTACATTGAACAATCATATATGGAGTACCTGCTAGGTTCTGAGCACACAGCCCTGAGTGAGATGAATAAGGACCTGTCCTCTTGGAGTGTACATTCTAGAGGAGAGAGATAGGCAATGAATAAAGAAGATGGTTTCGGATGGTGACACTTGCCATCAAGGGAAATAAAACAGGGAGATGTGCGAGAGAGAGACTCGGGAAAGGAACTACTTCAGACTGCAGGCAGCAAGGTGCTCAGGAAGGCCTCTCCAATAGGTGACATTAGAGCCAAGGTGTAAGTGACAAGGAGTCAGGTCAGCATTCAAAACAGAATGACAGACTCGCTAGGACATACCCGCTTCCTTCTATGGGCTCCCCCACGTGGGTGACAGTCCAGCTGCTATGTCACGACCGTCCTCAGAGCTGTCTCCCCACCAGACGAAGCCCTGAGCCCAGGAGCTGGTTCCTGTCATCTACATCTCCAAGGTGCCCAGCGCTGTGCCTCGCACACAATAGACAGTCAGGAAATCTTGCATGAATTCATGGACGCATGACAAAATGATTAAATGTACTGAGGGATGTACCTGAGTTTGAGAATCACACATCTACCCTTAGCCTGGGAGATTCCTGGTCTGGGGTTCCTAGGAACCCCAGGAATGCCTATAAAACCCCGCATTTCTGGGCAAGGTCTCGGTAGTATTGAACTCTCGGGTCTTTACTAAGAACGAGGGACTTCTTAGAGCAGGAAAAACGGAGGCCAGGGGTGGGGATGACACTGGAGAGAGAGGCCCCCCTTGAGGCCGGGCATGCTGAAACCCTGGGCTGAGAGTCAGGGTGAGTCGTGTCCCTCACCAGTAGACTGGCTTGGAAAAGTCACACACACACACACACACACACACACACGCCCAGGGCGTAGGCAATTCCAGGTCCTTTGCCCCACGAACAGTCCATACTCCAGAATAGCCGATAGGGGATAAAGGAGCTCACCGAGGAAGTGGCTGAGAACATCCTTGTCTCCACAGTGCTGTAACCAAATACCTGTGTCAGCGCACAAATGAAGGGAGGAAAGGAGTCTGCAGCAGTGAGGAGTGAGGGAGGGCAGCCAAAGAAAAAGATGGCAGCTTGGGAATCACAAAGACCCATTTCTCTTTTTTTTTTCTTTAAGCGAGCTCTCTGCCCAGTGTGGGACTGGAACTCTCTACCCCGAGATCAAGAGTCACACACTCGGGGTACCTGGGTGGCTCAGTCGGTTAAGCGTCTGACTTCAGCTCAGGTCATGACCTCGGGGTCCTGGGATTGAGCCCTGCGATGGGCTCCCCATTCAGCAGGGAGCCTGCTTCTCCCTCGTGCTCTCTCTCTCTCTCAAATAAATAAAATAAAATCTTAAAAAAAAAAAAAGGCACATGCTCTACAACTGAGTCAGCCAGGTGTCCCATGAAGACCTATTTTTCTTTTCTTTTTTTTTAAAGGTTTATTTATTAGAGAGAGAGAGAGCAGGGGGAGGGGCAGAGGGAGAGGGAGAATCGTCAAGCAGACCACTTGCAGAATGCAGAGCCCGACACAGGGCTCAATCCCACGACCCTGAGACCACAACCAGGAGACCACGATGTGAGCATAAACCAAAAGTCGGCTGCTCAACCAACCGACTGAACCACTCAGGTGCCCCCACAAAGACCCATTTTTCAAATCCCAGCTTTATTTCCTCAAGAACAAAATGGAGAAAACACAACCTACCTCTTAGAATGAGTATGAAAAGAAAAAAAACCTGTGTGTAAGGGCCCCGTAGGCACCCCTCTCCCCTACAAGGGGCCCTTTCAGATGCAACTCTCCCAAAACCCAGTCCCGGGGCCCCAGCCTTAGGGCTAGAAAGGAGCAGATGCTGCCCCCTGGTGGATATGTTTGTCACTGACTGATTCCCTGAAGAAAAGTGGAGTAGAGGTTGAGTCATATGCATATAAGTTATATGCAGGTTCCTTTGCCTCCTTCTGGAGTCTTCCTTTCAGACAGAGCCTTTCCTACAGTTGAGGTTAGGAATGAAAAATCTACCCTCTTCAAGTTTTTCTGTGGAGCTGAGATCAGATTTAAATGAACATTATTTGAGAGGCGCCTGGGTGGTCCAGTTGGTTGAGTCCGACTGTTGATCTCAGCTCTGGGCTTGACCTCAGGGTCATGAGTTCAAGCCCCACATTGGGCTCCATGCTCGGTGTGAAGCCTACTTAAAACACAAAAACAAAAACATGATTTGAGCAGAAAATCTAATTTCGGTTACATTTCCCAGACTGTTACTGCGGGCCTAACGACAGGTGCAGAGAGGGCTCAGGCAGGAGGAAGCTCCAGGGCAGGGAGAGTTATGAAGAGCTTAGCTACAGCCATGTTTCAGTGTCTGTGGCGATGGATGTCCAGCGTCCATTTGTGCAAGAGCCTGGCACTCAGGGGAGGCCTTGGCTGGAGGAAGGGATTTCAGTGGTCAGCAAGAAAGAGCAACGGGAGCCCAGGAGGGTGATAATACTCCGGAAGCAAGGAACAACCAAACAGAGAGGCAGAGAAGGGAGAAAGCCAGGTCCATGCTCCGGAGGGAACAGGGTGACCGCCCAGATATCCAAGCTGGGTGGGCTCTTTGGAGCACTCACAACAAGGGCCAGTCCCCAGTGACCCCATCGTTTGATTCAGTCTTTCTCCTCTCATGGGGGGGGGGGGAGGGCGTTCTCTGCCAAGCCCTCCATGTTGTCTTGCACACACGGAGAGGAAGCATAGCTTCACACCGTGGTTCTTAAATTTGAGAGTATATCAGAATCATCTAGAGGACTTACTAAAACACAGATTGTTGAGCCCCGCCTCCAGAATTTCTGACTCATTCGGTCTTGGGCTCTCAGGCCCAAAAATGTGCATTTATAGCAACTTCTCAGGTAATACTGATGGTGCTGGTCTGGGGGTCACACTGCGAGGACCACTGGTTAAAAGATGAGTTCCAATCCTGACTTTAACATTTCCAGTGAGCCCTTGGGCACATTATTTATCTTCCCAGCCTCAACCTCTTCATCTGTAAAATGGGGTAATACTTACCTCACATGGTTGTTATGAGAATTGAATAAGGTTAAATGTGTGAAGCAATCCGCAAAGGGTTTGGCCTATATAAAGTCCTCTCTACCTGGTAGCTATTATGATAATGATATTAAATTATTTCAACCAATAACAAAAAAGAAATTTGACCCAGGAAACCAGCTTAATATGGAATATCTCCCTCAGATAACACACAAAGTAACATGTACAAATTGATCCTTGGCAGCCTTCTCTTTTCCGATGTATATGACTTAAAGCATTGCTTTTTAGAATTTCATGTGCGTATGAACCTCCTGTGGACCCTATTAAAATGCAGATTATGGTTCAATAGGTGTTGTAGACTGAATTGTGCCCCCCATGTATATATTGAATATTCAACATTTTATTCAAATATGTATTCAATATTTATACATTGCTGCCCTACCCCCCCCCCCAGTGTGATGGTATTTAGAGGGGAGGCCTTTTGGAGGGTAATTAGGTTAGATGAGGTCATGAGAGTGGGACCCTTGTGATGGGATTAGTTCCCTTAAAAGAAGCACCAGAGACCTTGTTCTCTCTCTTCCACACGGAGAAGGTGGCCATCTGTGAGCCGAGAGGGACCTCACGAGAGCCCTCCGAGGCTAGCAGGCTGAACTGGGACTTCTGGTGTCCTCAACTGTGAGAACAGAAATTTCTGTTATTTAAGCGCTCGGTCTATGGAATTTTGTTATGGCCGCCAGAGCAAAGTAAGACAGTAGGTCTGATGTGGGGCCCGACTTTCTGCATTTCTAGTCAGCTCCCAGGTGGTACAGATGCTGCTGTTCACAGACCACATTTTGAGCAGCAAGGGTCTAGAACAGATTAATAGAAAGTTACCGTAAAGGCTATATATTTTCCCTGATGATGAGGACTTTAAATGTTCTCCTGCAAATCTACAACAGAGACCTGTTACAATCCCAGGCCTCTAATGGGTCTAGAGTTTATGATCCCAAGCCTCTAACAGCTCTTTCCTCAGCAATCATTGTTAGATAAAGAAGTGAATGAGCTAGGTGTTTTGTCTGGCAGGGGGCCACCTCCCCTACTGGGAAGACCTTTGGACTTAGAAGACTTGGGGAAGTACCCAGGGTGAGTCTGGCACCTTTTCTGAGCTGGATATGCTCTCTGAGATCTGGGGACATAAACACTTCCCAAGGGTGTTGTAGAGATTAAATGAGAGGCACCTGGTTGGCCCAGATGGTGGAGCATGTGACTCTTGATCTCAAGGTTGTGAGTTCGAGCCCTACCTTGGGCATAGAGTTGTTGTTTTTTTTTATTTGTGTGTTTTTTTTTTTAAGATTAAACAAGATTGTGACCATGAACGTGCCATAAACAGCATCTGGCTTACACACAGGGACACTAAACAAAACAGTCACAGAGCAGAGTCGAGCCCCATGAACAAGTTGCTTGGCCTATGACTTGGAACTCTTTGATCCAAGGCTCATGTTGGCCTCCTGCACCTGGAGGCTCAGGGTAACCAGTGGGGTCTGCTGCAAGCCCAGCTGGGAGGAAGAGAATACGGAGGGAGAGGGGACAAGAGATGGGGAAAAATATATCTTGGTATAGTTTTTATTTAATTTTATATGTTAGCTTGAGAACCACTTTTTACTTTCCGTGAATCGTCTGTGCCTGGCCTTTGCCCGTTCTTTTTTTTTTTTAGCTGAATTGTTCATTTTTTATAATTATTTCCAGGAGCTCCTTATGTTTTAGAAAAATAAGTACTTTTCTTGTGGTTTGGGTTGCAAATATTTATTCTTAATTGTTTTGTCATTAATCACCTGTAACATGATGTGACATACATGGGCAGGTGCTGGAAATAGAGAGGAGACAGACCCCTTTCCTACCCTTGGGGCTCATCCAACTTGGGATGGGGACTAAGACACCTGCCCAAATGGCCAGAACACGAGGCAGGACAAAAAGGCCAGTGAGAGATGAACAAATGCTTGGAGGGTTCAAACCATAGCAACCCCCTGTCAGCAAAACCAAATTAGTGAGTATAGTAAGATGGTCTGATACACACAGATCTGAACAGAGATCACGGGATTTGAAGGCCCGAAGAGTCATGTCAGGTGCAAGCTAACCACATTATGTATTGTTTTGTGTGACTCTCATGCATTCATTCAGGTGCTGGGGTTAGGGCAGCAACAAAACCTCTATCAAGGTGAGAAGCAAATAAACCAATAATATGTGTGTATTTGTGAATATATCTAAATAAATTGTCTTAAAATATTAGTTTTTTGTAAAGATTTTATTTATTGGACAGAGAGAGAGAGAGCAATCACAAGCAGGGGGAGTAGCAGGGGGAGAGGGAGAAGCAGGCTCCCTGTTGATCAGGGAGCCCCAAGCGTCACTGGATCCCAGGACCCTGGAATCATGACCTGAGCCAAAGGCAGACGCTCAACCCACTGAGCCACCCAGGCGTCCCTGTCTTAAAATATTATTAATTTTGATTATTGAAGAGTTTTTTGGGGGACATTCTCTTAACCCCCCGCCCCCCAAGGAGGGGGCCTCATTGGTCTCACCATAGGCCTGGCCCTGGATAATTATAATAATATCCGTCTTGTAGGGCTGTTGAGTAAATTAAGTGAGATAATACAATAGAGCTCTCGGCCCAGGGGCTGGCATTGGGAAGGGCTCAGGCAACACCTGAGAACAGGCTTTCTGTCCTGCAGGGTGAAGTGACTGACTGGGTTTCAGTGTTACATTCATGACACCTTCTAGATTTTCTGAGATGAAATGAAAGAAATATTAACCCCCCAAGTAAACCGAAGTTCTCTAGGAAGGAGAATATGAAAGGTAAATGCTGACTGAGCAGCCAACAGCAGTCTTTGCCCCAAGGAAATGTCAGGGGAGGGGGTTTAGGAGTTGATTGGCCTTGATACCGAGCATTCCTGACAGTCATCTCTCCTCTGTCATGTGCCACCACCCGTAACCAGATCTTCCACCCCCATCACCCCTGGACCAGGCCAGTAGCCTCCTAATTGCTTCTCTAATGCAGTCTGACCTGGGGGTCGCTTCTTCACTCAACAAACGTTTGCTGACCACCTACTACCTGCCAAGCACTGAGCTAGTGGTGGGATACAGACATAAATATTGATGAGGGTTACCGCCCTCAATGATCTTAGATTTCAAGTGGGGAGATCAAGGATTGCCCAAAAAGGTGGTGAGTCCTGTACCTGAAATGAATTAGCAGGTGGGACGAAATGCATATGAGGGCCGCTAATCAGACTGGAGATAGGGTATAGAGGCCTTTAAGGAAGGCTTCCAGGAGGAGGTGACACCCAAGCAGAATCCAGAGTATCTGCATAAGCAGCCAAGTGAGGAAGAGGTGAAGAGAAAGGATGTCCCAGGCGCAAGGAGCTTTACCTACGAAGCCCAAGATATGGTTCATTCTCAGAAGCACCGATAGACCCAGGTACTGGAGTTGGGAGAAAATCCCTCCAGAAAATCCCACACGCCTCCTCCCTCCTCCGCACTTTCTAGGATCGGCCTTCAGCCTTGCAGGGAGGCTACCCTCCCCGCTCCGGGAAGCCCCTCCTCCAGACCTTCCGCTCCCCAGACTCAGAATGAGCCCCTCTACTGGCAGGTACGAGGATCGTCGTACCGGCGTGGGACCACCTTAATACAATACAGTCCAAGCGTTTCTAGTGACTGTCTTGCGACTTTGTCTTTCTTCCACAGGCCTCTATTGCCGTCACCCCCAACCCTCTTTGATCCTGTCTTTTTTACTCCGTCTGTACAAAAGTGGAGACCGACCCCCGCATCCCGGATTCAATGCCCGGCGCGCTGAAGCGACCCCAGGTGACTGTCTGCCCGCTGTGACCAAGGATCGGGACAAGGCGGGGCATTCAAATTTGATATGGCGTCACAGAGAGAGAACGGAGACACGAAGCAATGGCAGACGCACCATTTCTCTTTTAAAATGCAGAGAATTTAAAAAACTCTGCGCCAGAGCCTAGTGACCCGTGACGGCCACGGCACTGTCCGAGAAGCGAGGGAAGCGAGGCGCGGAACGAGCGCGACCTGGCTCACCGTGAGTGCGACATGGCTGGCGGCGCGGCGGTGGCGGCGAGGGCGGGGCGCAGGGCATCGCTTCTCGGCCTTTTGGCTAAGATCAAGTGTAGTATCTGTTCTTATCAGTTTAATATCTGATACGTCCTCTATCCGAGGACAATATATTAAATGGATTTTTGGAGCTAGGAGATGGAATAGGAGCTTGCTCCGTCCACTCCACGCATCGACCTGGTATTGCAGTACTTCCAGGAACGGTGCACCCCTTCGTGGGTTAAATAAAACTTTTTTGGTAGTAAACAACAGAATTTATCTTTTCCCAGCATATGCCTTTAAGTGTTTTTTTTTTTTTCACTTGAGTGAGTTTTGACTCACCTCTAAAGTCTTAAGCCGCTACTGTAGATAGCTACAAGTAGTTTTCCTTTTAGTGTTTTAGGGAGGAAATCGGGAAGCTTGAGGGGAGATGTGGCTCCCATTTAACAGGGCTTGCTTGAGGGGAGATGTGGCTCCCATTTAACAGGGCTTCTTCATTTTCACTTAAAGACTAAACTCTGAAAGAATTACACCTTTTTCTAGGGGCTTGTTGGATGGACAAATGCACAAGATCCCTTCTCTTATCAACTTTTTCTTTCTTGTCTCTCCTATCCAGCCCAGCAAACCCGATTCTGTTCCCAAGTCTGGTTCGTTCAAATCTCTTTCTGAAAATCAGTTTTGTCGCCTGTTGAGCAGGGATCAGTTTGACCCACTTTCCTCACAGTGTGGATGGGAATAAGGACCTGCCGCATCCAAGATGTAAAACCACCAGCATCCCACCAGCCCAGTGGGGGTCCTCTTAATTCTGTGGGAGGAGGAAGAGGGCTGAAGAAGTTGGGAGGGGGGGAGCCTTGGCAGCCTGAGTTTCTTCACATGTAAAATATCATAACACCTTCTGTTTGGGACTATTGAAAGACCAAAAAGAAAATGAGGGAATTAGGTGGCACACAGTGGGTGCTAAATAGTGGCAAGCAAGTTTTGAAGCCCCGTTCTTGGTTGAGTAGAACTAGTTTTATGGCTATAGTCTAGCTGGACACACACACAGCTTGCTCTCCAGCACTCAAGCCCTTATGTGTTAGCCCCAGGATCCTGAACGCATTCGGGGTGGGAGGTTGCGGGCGGGCACTCTGCTGGCCCATGCATTGCCTCCACCATCAGTAAGTCCGGGGAGTCCTACGTGCAGGGTTCTCAGGCTTGCAGTAACACCCACCTGGGTGAGAGGAACACAGTGTAGCAGCTCCAGGCTTCTCTGTTCACGTCTCTCGGGGAACGTGAAAGTGCATCTAGTTAATAACCCTCACTTTCTCCTATGCTCTTCTATCAACTCATCCCCAGTTCTCGGAGGCTCCCCAGTCACTAACGATCTACAAAGAAGACCCAAACATTTAGCTCATGCGTTATGGGCACCCTCCTTTTCTCGGTCTCCCCGCCAGAAGATTCTAGAAACTGCTTTGCAGACTCTCCTCAGGGACTTAGAAGGTAAGGGTGAGAGAAGGATGGTGAGGCATTGGGTCGCGTATGTTGGTGGTGAGCGTTGAGATCCTGAAAACCGTGTTTGCTGCTTCTCTCCGTCTCTCTCCCTCAGCCACCAAGTCCCGTCGCAGAACACTTCTCCCGCTGCTATTCCACACGTGCCTTCCAGGAGAGTCTTGTTCAAAAGCCCGTGGTTCTGCATTTCCCACATGCTCACGGGACCCCCGCGCCGCTGTTCTGGGCACCACACTTTGAGCCGCAAGACTGTGGCAAACTGTCCCACCTCGGGTCATTTTCAAAACGGGGTCTGTGGGACCCTAACTTAGGCAGCTGTTGCTAGAAAAAGCAACCTCCTTTCCCCACTGCTGAGGCCAGCCCTAGAAGTAAAAGCTCTCGTTTGTACCTGGGAAAAGGAGAAGGGGAGAAAAGGACTGCGGGGGAGACGGGTGGGTCAGAGAGAAGGGCGAGGAAGTCCGAGGAAACAAAACGGTCGGTCTCTCCAACCAGGCCTCCTCTCCAACCCGGTCTCTTCAACTGGTTATGAAAGCTGAGGTGATGGAAAGAACCTGATGGAGCCGTGCAAGAGGACCGTGTAGACGTTGAGATGGAGGCAGGGCTGCCGCAGGACCAGGCGAAACAGATACGGTGGGGCGTGGACTTGAGGACGCTGGCAGGGACCCGGCAGCCCTGTGGAGCCCGAGGACGGAACAACTTGGGAGCACCGCACGGGCACACGTCCTCTGGTTGTGCACAGGCTTCCCCCACAGCTCTCTGAGGAGCGGATGGGGTTGAATGGCAGCAGGAGAGGAATGGAAGAGCATGGCAGACGCCCCTTGGGGACCACAGGGACACGGTCATGTTCACTGGTGTGACCCCAGGGCCCATGCGGTGACAGGTGCAGAGCAGGTGTGACACCAAAGAACCAGCTGAATCAAAAATTTTATTTTAGAATTTTATGTAAGGACTTATTTATTGGGGCGCCTGGGTGGCTCAGTCGGTAAGCGTCTGCCCTGGGCTCAGGTCGTGATCCCAGAGTCCTGGCATCGAGCCCCCCATCGGGCTCCCTCCTCAGTGGAGAGCCTGCTTCTCCTTCTCGTTCTGCTGCTCCCCCTGCTTGTGCTCACTCTCTCGCTGTCTCTCTCTTTCAAATAAATAATAGATGCAATCTTTTAAAAAAATAAATCAAGATTCATTTATTTATTTATTTATTTATTTATTTATTTATTTATGTGAGAGACAGAGCGCAGAAGTGCGAGGGTCAGAGGGAGAAGGAGAGAGAATCTCGAACAGATTCCGAGCTGAGCACGGATCCCAGGACCCTGAGATCATGACCTGAGCCGAAACCAAGAGTGGGACACTTAACTGACTGTGCCACCGAGGAGCCCCTGAATCAAAATTTTTAAAAACAGGTTATCAGAAGATGTTTCACGGCAAAAATCCAGGGGCGCCCGGCTGGCTCAGTCAGTAGAGCGTGCGACTCTTGATCTCAGAGCGGGAGGACACAGAGATTACTCACACCTAAGATCCTCGAAAAGGAAAGAAAAAAGAAAAACCCAGAAACCGATCTAAATATATAGGAGGACTTTTTACTATGATGAAGGTGACATCCGAAACCGATGATTAGATGGGCCATTCCACACCTGATGCTGGGACAACTGGCTAGGCATCCAGAAAAAAATGAAGTCAGACTTACACCGGAACTCATGCGCTAGGACAAATACGAAATGCGCTGGAGATGGAAATGCAGAAAGATCAACGATTCAAAGGACGGTGGGCAAAGACTCTGCACACTCAGTTCACAGAAAAGAATGGGGATCTTAAGCACGTGCAAAGATGAACCACCTTGCTCAGAGAGATACCGCTGGATAGCCTGCAGGAGTCTGATAACAAGACGTTGGGCAAGGCTGTGGGCAACGGGCACCGGCTGAGAAAGCTGGCTGCGCTCCTCGAGTCTCTGTCCCCGGCTTATCGTTCCCAGCTGCCTTGAAGTGACAGCCCGTGGGTCCCTGGTGAGACTGCAGAACACGTGGACACGGGCCTGACCGTCACGACTTGGTGTGGCCCTGACTTTGCCAGCACTCTGGTCCGTGCCCATCGATGCGAGCTGGGAAAGGGAGACCCGCGTTACCCAAACTCACAAGAAGCTGGTGCGTGAACTGGAACGGGAAGTCGTTTTTTATGATATCTTCTTTATTCCTCTTTAAGTAGGCTCCACACCCCACACGGGGCTGGAACTCAGACCCTGACCTCGAGAGTCCCTGGCTCCACTGACTGAGCCAACGAGGCGCCCCCCGGCTCGGGAAGTCGTCAATGTGCAACGGGAAATACTCCGTGGCCACGACAGAACGTGCAGACCTGCCATCCACAGCACCTCATTCTAAAGATCGAAATGCCCGCAAAGCTCACTTAGGGAGCACACGATGGCCTCGTGAGCGTGGAAGCGAGGCCCTAATTACCACAGGCCACAAGAGGTTTGCTCATCTCCTTCTGTACGTACGGATCGCATGATATAACATTTATTCCTTCGCTGAATCAACTAAATACACTAAGCGTCCAGTACGTGCCAGGCGCTGCTCAAAGCGCTGGAGATATAAACGTGGACAAAACAGACCGAGATCCCCGCTCTAGAACTTACACGCTATTGAGCTGAAAGGCGATAAACACATGTTTAAAAACGTGGAGTGGTACGGAATAAAGAAAGCCGGTAGGGGAGAACGGGGCGGGGGGGGGGGGGGCTGGGTGGAGGAGGGGAGATGAAGCCCAGGATTCTGTGGCGGCTGTTCATATTCTCAGTTCCTCAGATTTTATTTATTTATGTGACAGAGAGACAGCCAGCGAGAGACGGAGGGAACACAGTCAGGGGGAGTGGGAGAGGAAGAAGCAGGCTCATAGTGGAGGAGCCCGATGTGGGGCTCGATCCCGCAACGCCGGGATCACGCCCTGAGCCGAAGGCAGACGCTTCACGACTGCGCCTCCCAGGCGCCCCATATTCTCACTTTCTAGACGAGGTGACGACAGAGAAGTGACATGCCTGAGCTATGGCCCCGGTGTCTGCCAAACAGGTCTCGTGCTTCCCAGTAATGATGTCCAGTAATTTCTTGTCCCCTCGTCTCCCAGTTCAGAGGTCTCCGATGGAAGGGGGAGGCTGAATCGAGGCGGCGAAGGGACAGCTTAGGTCACACGAGGTCAACCGGGCTGAGAGGCCAGGTATTCCGGGCCGATGCTCTCAGGTGCCACACCGGGCGGCGGCTTCCGGCCCGTCTGCGAGGAGAAGCCCCGTGTGTCCGGCTCGGCAACACTTAGTCTCCCCGTGGGCTGGACACACGAGAATCGCCTCTCCTTTCCTGGTGCCCGCTCTAGGCCCCGTGCCCTCGGCTTCCTAGGCCCAGCCGGCCTCTTCCACCACGTCGACGGTGTGGCCCTGGGCGAGCGGCTTCACCTCTCTGCCTCAACTGCTCCATCCGTAGCTACGCTGTGCAAGTCTGACGTGAAGAGAGCGCGCAGCACGGGGGGGGGGGGGGGGGTGGGACCCAAACCAGAAACGTCTCCGTGTTGTTGTGTGCCCGGCTCCATCGCGTCCGTGCCCCAGCCGCGACCGACCTCTTCCCTGGTGCCTCGTGGGACCCAGGACCCATATTCTAGACGACTGACACCTGGGTCACCTCATTAGCTACGCCTGGGTTCCCTAAATCCCGTTAAGGAAGGTATGAAGGTCACCACTTCTCCACTGGGGAAACTGAGTCTCGGGAGGTGAAGGGGTTTGCCCAAGGGCCGGGCTGATGGGCCCAATCTCGGGTCCCAACTTGTCTCTGGAGCCCTCTCCAGGGGAGCCCAGCCGGGCGCTTCCCGGTTGGTTCCCGGCGGCCTGGACCCAGCAAGCCTGCAGGGTCCTGCAGGGTCCTGCGAGATGACCCGCCGAGTTTCCTGGAACCTTGGACCGCTCCGCCCCAGCCCCCTTGCACAGCCGCTCTCCCTCCCCAGTGCGCTCGCTCATCCTCCCCTCACGCCAGCAAAAGCTTGAAACCCAGCAACCGCTCGGCCTCCGCCCAGGTGCCTCTCCAGCGCGGCCTGTCCTCCCTGCGCGGAAGGGGCGGGGCATTCAAATTAGAAATGGCATTCCGGGGCGAGCGACAGAGCAACGACGGAGGCACCGGTTCTCTTTTAAAATGTAGAGAATTAAAAACTGTGCGCCAGAGCCTAGTGACCCGTGACGGCCACGGCACTGTCCGAGAAGCGAGGGAAGCGAGGCGCGGAACGAGCGCGACCTGGCTCACCGTGAGTGCGACATGGCTGGCGGCGCGGCGGTGGCGGCGAGGGCGGGGCGCAGGGCATCGCTTCTCGGCCTTTTGGCTAAGATCAAGTGTAGTATCTGTTCTTATCAGTTTAATATCTGATACGTCCTCTATCCGAGGACAATATATTAAATGGATTTTTGGAGCTAGGAGATGGAATAGGAGCTTGCTCCGTCCACTCCACGCATCGACCTGGTATTGCAGTACTTCCAGGAACGGTGCACCCCCTGGGGGGTAACACTCGTGGTTGCCAAAGATAGAGGTTTTGCTTTTTTAAGTACTTGTTTCTTTTTCTGCGGCACGGGTCTTGTCGGTCCTACTTTAGGGGCGTGTGGACGACTGTAATTTGCCAAGGTTTATTTGCAGTGACCACTTTTTCCTGTAAGCGGTAGTGAGGCGTACTGATTGGCTTTCCCCTTCTTACCACACTTTTCTTTTTGCTTCTGTGTCTGCGATGTTGAGTTCGTGGGGCGGCATACTGTCTCTCCGCGGAGCCACAGCGTGAATGGTTTTTAGGCTTCATGGGCCCCAAAAGGTGTCCGTTCTTGTTCTTCTTTCTTTGACAACTCTTTAAGAAGTGTAAAAATCCATTGCTGGCTCTCAGCATACAGGAACAGACCTGGGCAAATCTGCTGGCTGGCTGTAGTTTGCAGACCCCTGGTATAAAAAATACCTACTTTGTGTCCAGGGACAAGGGCTCCCTTCGGGTTTCTTGACAGTCCTCTGCCTGAACTGGAGAAGGGCCTTACTGACAGTTGCGTGTGGCTTTGGGACCAAAGTAGAAACGGAGAGTTCCTGCTCGCTTGTGAGTCTCCTGGTTTTTTCCAGTCACCTTAAAGACGTTTGCTGAGCACCCACAATGTACTCTTGACGAAATGCCTTTCCGTTCGCAGAGATTTCCAGTGATTCTTCCTTAAACGCGTGGTTCCTGCAGTTTCTCTCAACCTGAAACCATCGATCGGGTCTTTTTTACACTCCTATAAATTCCAGGGCAGATGAGGATTAAAATCTCCAGGACGGGGGCGCCTGGGTGGCACAGCGGTTAACCGTCTGCCTTTGGCTCAGGGCGTGATCCCGGCCTTATGGGATCGAGCCCCACATCAGGCTCTTCTGCTCTGAGCCTGCTTCTTCCTCTCCCACTCCCCCTGCTTGTGTTCCCTCTCTCGCTGGCTGTCTCTATCTCTGTCGAATAAATAAATAAAATCTTTAAAAAAATAAAATAAATAAAATCTCCAGGACGACTCACGATTCCGGAAAATGAATCGAGCCAAGGACGATACCCTTCCACCCAGTACGCATCCTTCTTCAAAACCTCAGCCCCCGTGCGGAAGAATCTGTCACTGTCTCTACAAGAGACTTCTTTTTCTCCCCTAGGCTGAAACTTACACTCAAATCCAAAACATCCGCCACAGAACCTCTTGGCGTTGTCCTGGCTTGTTGCCCTGTGTCGTTATATGCCCTTTTATCGGTCCCTTCAGGTGCCAACAGAAATGGCCAGATGTCACCTCTTCATGCCTCATCCCCACGAGACTCTGAACATCACCTTTCCCACTCATTTCTCTTCCTTCTCCCCAACACCTAGCAGGTTTGAGCAAGTCTGGGATCGGATGGTTGGCACATTAAATTAGGTTCCTGGGGTGACGGAGAGTGGGGGGAGCCTACAAGTGTTACAAGACTAGGGTTCCCCCACAGTTGAAGAAGTATCTATTGAATGACTGCTAGGTGCCAAGACCGAACGACAGGTGTGCCTCCTACCCCGAGAAACCTTATGGTCTCCATAACGTAGAGAAAACGGAGCAACAAATCGTCGTGGGTCCAGGATCGTTTCCAGAACTGAAATCTCTACATACCCTGCAAAGGATTTCTTGTCATGGGTTGCGCACAGTCCTTGGCCAGCAGAACGTCCCCTCGACTGGCGCAAGGCATCCGTTTCTGTTGATCCTGAGATATCCTAGGAACTCATACCAACGGCTGAACACGCAACAGAAAATGGACAAAGGATAGACAGGCCCCGGGGGGGGGGGGGGGAGGCAAAAGAAAAACACAGGTATACTCTGACATCTGGCCCCTGGGGAACATTTCCCCCCCTTGCCAGTCCCCTCGAGCCCCCAAAGGGCCTGGGCCACCTGCTTCATGCCACGGACCCTAAGATCGATCCATTCCCTCTGTTGCATCACACCGATGGGGCAGGATGAGCTTGGGGGGGGGGGCAGCGCAGCAGAGGCCATCAAGAGACTCACACACCCCTTCCCCCCACCCCCCACCCCCAGTCAGAGAGGGAAGTAAACCCTACAGTGAAGCAGCACAATGTTTAGGGGATCCTGTTGTCGGGGCCAGGCAGGGACATCCCCTCCAAAGCCCAGAAAATGGCTTCCTCTTTATACCCGAGACTACTGAGAGAGAAGGAAGCCCAGGGCCCAGCGGGCCTCCTCGAGTCCTGGAAGCAACACCTTCCACACGTAGACACCCTGCTTGGGCTCACGCACCAGGTGACGGGGAAGACCCTCTGGAGCAGAAAAGGGCTCTGAAGCCCTGCGAGGGGGGCAGGGGAGTGGGGGCAGCCCCGCCGCTGTTTGGGCCCCAGGACCCGGCAGACCCCATGGTGCTGAGGGCAGTGGGCGGGTCCCTGAAGGAAAGAGATGCTCTGTGGAGTTAGGGCAAGCCGGGACGGTGGCGGCTCGCACCGGAGGGCCCTCCCTGCGGGTTCCGGAGCCAGGCCGCTGGGCCACCGACGGCAGGGACGTCGTCGCCTTCTGAAAAGCGGCTCCTGGGGAGACAGCTGTTTACCGGGGGACTGTCGGAGGCCAGGGCCCCGGAGTGGACTGTCCGTCAGACCTGCGGGTCCTGACGTCAGGCGGCCCAGCAGCAGCGGGCCACCCTGAGATAAACGTGGGGTATCAGGATCGAGCCTGAGCAGGAATAAGAGACCCCCAATGACCCCGCCGGCCTTTTGTTGGCCACCCCGGACCGGGCACGCTGGGCATGTGGACAGTGGGGCCACAGGGGTGGCCGTGGAGGCCCCACGCCGGCCAGCATTCCTTCGGGGGCCCTTGGTGGGGGGTACTGGGGCCAGGCCATTTCTACCGTGGGGATGCAGGGCTCCTCTGGCCGGCCCGTCTTTGTTTCCGAAAACTTTGACCGGCCCAGCCTCTGTCAGATGCCTCGGGGCTTGAGGCTCTCCCAGCCCACACCTGTCTCCTCCCTCTGTCTTTCAAAACATCAACCCCCCCACCCCACCCCCACCCACGAACTTCTTGTGCTCCTCGCTCCGTCGGGCAACTTCCTCCCAGAGGACCCGCCTGCCACCTAGGACTCAGACTCAAGTGGTCAACTTTACAAAACATTGGTCAATTTGAATACGTAACGCTCATGTCTGTCGGAAGGAAGGAAGGAAGGAAGGAAGGAAGGAAGGAAGGAAGGAAGGAAGGAAGGAAGGAAGGGAGGAGAAAAAGACAAACGAAACTGGGAACTACCTGCCGGTCCATCACAGGCGGGGTTCATCTCCAAATGATATAAGAGATCCCAGAACGGGATCAGAAAGAAAAAGAAGAGAGAAACACCGACTGGATAAAACACGGGCAAAGGTCACGCAGGTCAGGGGGAAAGATAACAAATGTGGTTTTTCACATACGGAGATGCAAAGATGAACAAAGATGTACAGAGAGAGAAATGCATATGAAAACGGTCCCGAGATGTCGGGAGTTATAACCTGCGAGTTTGGCAAAAATCCAAGAGTCGGGTGAGCTGCTGGGTTCGCCAGGCTGCAGAAACAGACGCCGCCGGAGACCCCTCAGGGTGCTCCTCGAGTCCCCGCCCCGGATCCACGGTTCAGGGCGAAGGTACCAGGGACCAGGAGGGTGCGACAGCTTGGTGGAGGCACGTGGCTCTTGGGCGAGGGTGGCTCCAGCCTCAGGTCCTCGGGCACCGCTGTCCGTGGGTGTGGATTTGTGCGGGCTCTGGGGCATGACGGGGCGGGGGTTCTGACGCAAGTTACCCTGGAGTCCGTGAGCTCAGGAGAGGCCAAGACCCGCGCCAGGAGGGGAAGAGGGTATCTTCAGCGGGAGAGGCTCCTTTGCAAGGAGTGGAAGCGTCAGAGGGTCCAAATACGTGGGAACCCGTAAAGTGACTACTGCAGACCCCAGGATCAAGTAGAGAGGTCTTGTGTGGGAGAGGCCTGAAGAGCCGTCAGGATAACATGTGCCGGGGGCTGGGTAAGCTGGGTTGATGGCTCACCTGGTTTGATCCTCACTGCTTCAAGGGATGTTTAGGTGCTGGGCCCCGGTCCAAGTGTCCGGGCCAGAGAAGCAGAAAAAGGAGTCCAGGTGGGATCTTCCCAGAGGCAGGGAGCTGGGGTGGGGGGTCCTGGGGGGAGGCGGGGTCCTGGGACAAAGCACATAGGCGACCTATCTTACCGGGGCTGGTGCCAGCTACAGGAGAAACTCAAAACCAGGTTGGGGGCCGAGAGGGGCACCTCTCGGTGGGGGAGGGAGGGTGCACGAAACAGGCCCCACGTTTAGGTGTTATTAGGACCCGGCCTTCAGCGAGGAGATGAGGGCTGGGGAGAAGTGACTGGCCAGATTGCTGTTTCTCCCCCAGGGAGGGCCGACTCCCGCCCGGCATTTGCACACAGGGCCTGGGAGGCTACCCCGTCAGGAAGGTAAGTTCCTTAGGGTCCAGCTGGACCCCGCGCTTCCGGGAGAACGAGTGAAAGAGAGAT